>NW_028252268.1:0-190326 GCF_964263255.1 Lissotriton vulgaris
CCTATTCTTTGGGCTAGGCCTCCTTTTGAAAATACCACTTGCCATCCTGCTGTGAAAGCTGTCCTTGGTGACCTGCAATGAGGGCTTGATGACCTGCTATGCAGATCTGCTGTGCTCGATTTCCCAGTTCCCCAGTGCTTGTAGCTTAGGATCAGGGGGTGTGCGCCTTCATTTTTCCTTCTTTCCCTTTTTTTGTTGCCTTCTGGACAAAGGATTATCACTTTAACTGTTCCTTGCTCCTCGGCCCTGCTGTGCGGAGATGACAGGGCCTGGAGCTACAATTGTTCCTTGCAGGCCGCATGCCGGAGTGGTGGTCACCTTGCGTAACCTCTTTCTCCCAAGTTAGGGGTACCTGGCTTGGAGTTGGGGGCCCTCAGCCTCCTACGTTGCTGCTTGCCCCCGCAGCTCCTCCGTGGCCTTGACAGATTTCCAAAGACGGGGAGACACTATCCACTCCCCACCAAGCTCTGCGGCCTCAAGGAAAGTTGTGCTGAAGTCTTGTTTCCCCTGCCTCCGCTGGCGCTCACCTCAATGCTCCTCAGCAGCTCAGATCACCTACTAGGGCATGACACCGCCGGATATTCCCGAAAACGCAGCTTGTTGGCACTGGCGGCGATGCTCTAACCCAGTCAGCCTTCCATCAATAACCCCAGTTGCTCGGGGAGCTGATCTGGTAGGACTGCAACCAACAGACTCCTGGACAGCTACAGCACCTATGGTGCCGCCGAGGCCAATTCACTCTCCCTCTATGTTGCGAGCCACTCGCTCTGGTAGGTCTCTTCTTTTGCAATCCTCTTTTGAAAAATCCTCGTTTTTGAGAATTGTCGTATGCACCTCTCCCCAGCAATCCGAGTTGAAAGACGTGAGCTGTGCTGGAGGAGTGTTGCCTTGTAACTCCCTCAGTCCCATTCGTTCGGTGGTTTGCCCATTTTGGGTTCACCCCATTACCCAGCCCCCCCATTGGCCATGTGTTTTAGCGCCTGTTTTGGCGCGCTACCTCCTAGGTGGTACGTGCTGTGGCTAGCCCCCCCTTTGTCTTTGGGCGTGTTGTAGTGGCCCAAACTGGATTTTCAGGTCCCCGGCAGCTGTTATGGCACCAGCCTCTGTGATAACTGTCTCCTTTTTAGTTCCCCTGCAAAGTGAAATTAGAAAAAAGAAATCCGTCATATCCGCCCCCCATATGAGAAAACAGGCGGATTTCTTGCCCAAACACAGACAAATGGTCTATGATCGGAATGACACATCTCCCTAGTCCACAAAATGCAGGTGAGAGATGTCAGGGAGGCTTAGCTGGATCCCAGATCACTGTCAGTAGCCCATTAGAAAGGTCTTATACTGGGACTGTTGGAGGATTCAAACGTAAAAAGGATGTTCCAAACGGAGGGTGTAGGTATATATGACATGGTTATCACAAATAGTGCAAAGACATGTGACACACCACAGAGCTTCATGCCACAGAGATTAGAGTGACATTACATATAAAATATTAGATCATGGAAAAATCTCACGGACATCTCAGACAACACTAGTGATTACGACATATCTGATAATTCAGCCATTGAGTCCATTAACACAGCCATGTTGATGGAGATAGAGCACTGTTAAATGACATACATAAGGGCGAGCCGATCGAGGCAAGACTGGGCCATTATGCCACATCGCATCTGACCCAAATGATAAAACAGAAAACAATGTTGTCATCCGAGTCTTCAGTTTGGTGTTATCACGGGAAACCTGCATAACATGTTATATGACTAGGAAAGGATTTTCTTATGACTGGAAAAAACATCTTAATCTGTGATTCTTCATTATTGTTAATAATACATTTTGCTTAGACTACTGAACAGATAAACTACTTAATAATGACCGGCTCTCATTAGGTAACTTCCAAGGAGACTAAATGGTCTGTAGCTTGTAGTTGCCAAAGTGCTGCTCTTGACCTAAATCCGGCCTTCCTGCACAGGGCTGGCAATTGGACACAGAATTACTTTGCTTTGTTTATTTCACCACTGGCAGCTGGTGCATTATAGAAGACCTTCCCAATACAGGGTATAGAGTTGCTTTAAGTTACTTTGGGGCATATTTACTTGAAACTAGCAGAGAGCTGTGTAACGTCAAAATAGGAAACGCCGTGCTCCTTCAATTTCAAAATGCAAGATGCGCCGTATTAACAAGGATGTGGCACACCCCTACGTATCCCTTTTCACTGGCGCTAAAGATGCTGCCTAGCGCCAGTACTGGCACCCTTGCACCATGCTGCGAGGGTGCCTTTGCAGCAAGGTTGATTGTTTATGTGCAGGAAGGTGTCCCTCCTTGCACATAAACAATCTTTACAGGTGATTAGCTATTTCTATGTGTGCTGCAGAAATGAGCACACATGAAAAAAGCGAAATAAGAGGAGAAATGAAACATTCTTCCTGGTATCGCCTGCTTAAGACTAGTTATTCCCCGGCAATATTTTTGGCACTGCCCGGTACCTTGTAAATATGGGGCAGTGTCAAAAAGCAATAGGTGTTGTAGCGGAACGCGCACTGCAACACCCATTGAATGCCCCTTTCATGCTAAGTGCTGCATGAATAGAGGCATTATTTACAAGGCAGCATTAACACTGCCTTGTAAATAAGACGTAGGACTTAACGCCATCAGAAGGTCGGAAGAAGTGACGCTCTGGTGGTGTTTACTCCTAAATATGCCTCTTTGTGTTTACTAAATCACGCAAAGTCAGGCTAAATGGTTTTGTTTGGCTTTGTAAATACCAAAAATGAATTTGAGTCAGGCTGGGTCACAAAGTAATGCAGCCCGCGCCAAAATCATAACAAATCGGCCACAATCTGTCCATGCTATTTCCATGTCTTTTTCAGGGTACTAGAGATATCCAGTCCTCTCTGTTTTCCTTATGGTGCCCAAGTTTACGTCTCTCCTGGTATTGTGCGACTCAATTATACATGGTGCTACCATAACTGTTTTCCTGAAACATTCTGCTCTTGACATTATTGACACAGCTCTCAATCAATCAATCAAGGAATGTAGAGTGCATTACTTACACTTGAGGGTCTCAAGGCACTGGGGAGGGGGTGTGAGCAGCTCTGTTGGTCACTCTAAAAGCCAGATCTTGAGGTCCTTTCTGAGCTGATGCAGTGTAGGGCTTCATCGGATATGAAGGGCGAGTTCATTCCCGGTCATTCCTGCAAGGTAGGAGAAGGATCTGCCACCTGCTCTGGCACTGTGAAAGTGAGTGACGGTGGCTAGGGCTAGTTCGGCTGAGCAGAGGTTTCTCTGGGGGCATGGAAGGAGGTTTGTTTGTTGAGGTATTAGGGTCCGGTGTTGTGGAGGGCTTAGTAGGTAGGTGTGAGCAGTTTGAAGGTTATTCTTCTTTTGACAGTAAGCCAGTTGAGGTCGCGGAGGTGATGGGTGATAAGTCTAGCTGTGGCGATCTGGACGGTCAGGAGGTTGCAAAGGAGTTTTTTGTTTATTCCGGCATAGAGAGCATTTCTGTAGTCCAGTCTGCTGGTGATAAGAGCGTGGGTGATGGTCTACCTGGAAGCGGGGGAATCAACTTGAAGGTCTTGTGAATTATGCAGAGAGTGTTGAAGCATGTGGAGGACACATCATTGATCTGGCAGTTCATGGTGAGTGAAGAGTCAAGTATGATGCCCAGGTTGCGTGCATGGTTCGTTGGGGTGTGTGAGATTCTGAGGATGGGGGGCCACCAGGTATTGTCCCATGTGGAGGGGTTGGAGCCAGTGTTGAGGACTTCTGTTTTCTCCGAGTTGAGCTTTAGGCAGCTGTTGCTCATCTAGGTTACAACGTCTTTCTTCCCTTCTTGGAAATTGAACCTGGTGATGTTGGGTTCCTTGGTAAGGGAGAGGATGAGCTGGGTGTCATCACCATAGGAGACGATGCTGAGTCAGTGGTTTCTGATGATGATTGCGAGGGGGGCCATGTATATGTTCAAGAGTGTGGGGCAGAGGGAGGATCCTTGGCGTACTCCGCATCTCACCTCTGTCGGTTCTGAGAGGAAGGTTGGAAGTCTTATTCTCTGTGTTCTAGCTGAAAGGAAAGATTTATCCAGTCTAAGGCTGTTCCATGGATGTCAGCATTGTGGAGCCTGGTGGTTAGTGTGTGGTGGGAGACGGTGTTGAAGGTTGCTGAAAGATCAAGGAGAATGAGGGCTGCAGCGTGGCTTTGGTCGAGGAGGGCACGGATGACATCCTTGGCGGCTATGAGGGCCTTCTCGGTACCGTGGTTATGTGGAATCCAGATTGAGAGGTGTCTAGGATGCTGTTGGCTTATATCAAGTGTGCTAGCTGGGTGTTGAATGCCTTTTCAATGACTTTGGTGGCAAAAGGGAGCAGTGAGATGGGCCTGAAGTTCCTGAGGTCCTTTATTTCTGCGGAGGTTTTCTTTAAGAGAGGGTTTACTTCAGCGTGTTTCCAGTCAATGGGGAATGTGGCGGTCTCAAGGGAGCAGTTGTTAGTTTGGCGTAGTGACCCTGTGGATGATGTGCGACTGGCAGGGGTTATGAGGTGCTCCGGAGTGGATACTCTTCATTGTCTTCATGGTGTCTTCTGAGGTGAGAGGGGTCCAAACGAGGAGGGTCTGTTGCATGAGGTCCCTGGGGGAGGGAGTTGAGGCGGTGTTGTGATCTTGGTCGTCAAAGTTGTCGGCGAGCATCTCGATGTGAAAGACAGAGCTGAGTTAGTTGCAGAGGTGTTGGGAGAGAGGGACGTCGGTTGTTTCGCTGTTGGGTCTGGAGACTTCTTGTATGATGGCAAAGAGTTTCTTGGAATTGTTGGCATTGGAGCGTATTCTGTCTTGGATGAAATTTCTCTTTGTTGAGTAGATGAATTGATGATGTGCCATAGTGGTATCTTTGTGGGCAGAGTGTGCTACCAGGGTTTTGCTGTTTCTCCTCATCTTCACCAGTCGTCTGCCGGATCACTAGGATTCTCGGAGGTCAATGGTGAACTAGTTGTCTTTCTTGCTGTGTCCTCTCATGGTGTTCTTGAGGGGGGCGAGAGTGTTGGCGCAGTTAGCGATTCATTAGTGGAGGTTGCTTGCTGTTGTGTTGCCATCTGTCATAGTTGGTGGTGTTGTAAATCAACGGCGATTAGGTTAAGCATTAGCAGAAGACATGCTTTGTTTGACCATTATCGTAACAAATGTGCCGACTCCATCTTTAAATCATAGCAGCCATTTTGTGTGCCATACATTGCCATGTACTCATCATGTGCTTGGTCCTACCTTCTTGTTCATCGCGCCTGGAGTCTGCCCGGCAACAGGCTATTTTTAGTAGTCTCCGCTTCCAACATGCCCAGACATGAGCAGTAGGATCAGTGACAGTTACTTAATTGGTTCCAGACAGGAATGTGATCGGAGACTGTTAACTCCACCCACCTATCGATTGTGCCTTCCAAAATGCCCTTGTATGGTCATGAATCTGCTCTTGTCTTTTGTACCGCCTTTTCCTGAGCCCCCTCATTGTGTATAAAAGGGGCCATGTGCTTCAGTTCATTGTACTACTCGATACAATACTGAAGAGTGTTGTGTGGACTGTAGTACTACCTTTAAAAGGTTTAATAAACTTTGCTCTTGTATTTTCCAGTGTCTTTTTCCAGTGTCAGTGTCATCGAGAAAATAATGTCAGCCAGATCTAAGCCTAAAGAGATATATCAGACAGTAAAAACTCTGACTAGGCTTCCACCTCCCCCGGCCGTCAACCACAATCCACTTTCCCGATGTAATGATTTGGCTAAGTTCTTTTTTCATAAAGTAAACACAATCTACTTATCCTTCCCGGACCCAGATGTAGAGCCCCCCACCCAAGGACCTTACCCAGCCGCAGAAATGGAGGACTCCCGCCAAAATATCCTAGATCATTTTCCTTTGCTAGATTCAGAAACATTTGAGCCTTTAATACACCAAATAAAATCTGGCTCCCCTTGTGACCCCGCTCCTCTGAGCACGCTGGTCCTAGCCGATAAAACTATTCTTCCCACACTCATGGAGTTATTGAACTCTTCCATAATGACTGGGACAGTACCGCCTGCCTGGAAACATGCCATGGTACGAGCATTACTGAAGAAACCCACCGTCGACCCTGGCAACATCAACAACTACCGCCCGATTTCATTGCTCCCCTGGGCAAGCAAGGTCCTTGAAAAACATATAAACATCTTTTTAACCAGGTTTCTCGAGTGTAACCACCTGCTTGATGCTTCCCGGACGGGTTTCTACCCCAAACATGGGACGGAGACTGCCTTGATGGCAGTAACTGAGGAAGCTAGGCGGATCTTGGATCAGGGAGGATCAGTGGCAGTGATCCTCCTTGATCTGAGCTCCGCCTTTGATACGGTAAATCACAAAATTCTTCTGCGACGTCTCTTTAACCTTGGAATATCAGGGGAAGCCTTGGCTTGGTTTAAATCCTTCCTAAGTGACCAGACTTTCCAAGTCTTTGAAGGAGCCTCTGTCTCCGCAAGTAAGCCTCTGGGTTGTGGGGTGCCACAGGGCTCATCACTGATCCATACACTATTCAATGCATATATGAGACCGCTGGCTGGGATCGTCCGTCCACATGGTATTAGGATCGTTACCTATGCGGACGACACTCAGCTAGTGGTCTCCCTTGTGCAAAAGAATGGCCACCAAACACAGACCAGCCTGACAACATGCTTAGAACAGGTCAAGAGATGGAGGACGAAGTCCTGCTTGAAGCTCAATGAAGAAAAAACGGAGCTTATGCTCTTTGGCCCATCAGCTCCCTCCACCTTGGAGCTGTTATGGCCCACGAGCTTGGGCGTACCCTCCACTCCCAAAGACAACATAAAAAGTCTTGGGGTGTGGTTGGACAAATCTTTGACCTTCAACACACACGTAACTAAATTGTCAGCCACCTGCTTTGGCCTCATTAGGATGTTGAAAAAAATTCTCCCGCTCCTTCCTTTTGAGGCCAAGCAGATCGTCATGCAAGGCCTAATCCAATCCCGCCTTGATTTCAGTAATGCCCTGTACCTTGGGGCGCCTGAGTACAGTCTGCAAAAACTTCAGCGGATTCAGAATTGTGCAGCACGCACACTGCTTGGAATTCCACGTAGAACCCCGATAAAGCCTGGGTTGAGAGCTTTACACTGGCTCCCTGTTAGGGAAAGAGTCACATTTAAATCTATGTGCATTGCCCACCAAGCATATTGGAAATCTGGTCCAGAAATTAGTCATTCTCTGATCTCTCCCTATAAACCCAACAAACAACTCTGCTCATCCCACGCCTTTTTGGCAAAAGTCCCCCGGATCCGAAGATCTAGAGCTGGAGGCCGGTCTTTCTCCTATAATGCATCCAAATTATGGAACACACTCCCCCTCCACTTAAGATCTAATCCCAATCTGCTGAATTTTCGAAAACAGCTCAAAATCTTTTTTTTTCAACTAAGCTAGATTAATCTCCGGACCGACTCACTGTAAGGCACTATCCTAGTTTCTAGCGCCTGGACGCCTCAGGGCAGCTGCTGCTCTTAATAAAACCCTTTTTCATTTAATTTCATTTCATTTCACTTCTTCCTAAGGTCTGAGGACTCTGTGCAGAGAAAGGCGAAACCTTGCACTAAGTAGGCCAGGCTGAGGTTTGCTTACAACAAATTGGCACCCGACACGTGGGGCTCATCGGTGACTCGGATGCCCGAAGGAGCGGTCGTGACAAAGGATTGGATTCTCGCTGCGGAAGTGTACGCATGCCAGAGGAGACCCGAGTCTTGGCATCCAAGGCGTTTTTTCCTTTCTTTCCGATCTGACCATCCAGGTGGTGCCGGTCCTCGACTGAGATCTCTTCTGTTGGCTTGCCGTGCAATGGCCGTTTGGTCGAATTTAGAACTTGGCAGTGGGAATCTGGACACCCTTTGATTGGTAAGAATCTTTCTACGGTACTTACTGTGGGTTTTGGAAGCCTGGGATTGGCAAGGCAGTTTTAGGATAAGCTTGCTGTGGCAAATTTGGAATGACTAGTCAATGTGTATGTGTATGTGTATTATATGTATTGCAATATATATAGGCAGGTAATGAGGAGATTTTTCTCTACAATGCGATTTTGATTTGAATGGCACTACGTATTACAGATACTTTAAGTGCTACTTTGATTATAATACTGCACAGAGGGGACGCCACATAGAGAAATGTACTTGAAATACGGTCTTTCTTTTATAATGTACAGCACATTGTGGAGGAAATACACACAAAAGGATCCTGAGGTATGTTGGCAAAGTATGGGTCGTTTGATATGCGAAAGATTGAGTATGTGGAACAGTGTATGTTTAAGCGAAAATCCAGACAAGATATGTTTGAGAGTGTGCGTATGTGGGTGAAAGAAGTACGTGAGCGCGAGAAACGCGAGCAAGCGCTGTTTGAAAAAGAACAACGAAAGAATGTGTATGAAAAAGCGCAAGAACTAAGACAGAAAGAAGCAAAAGAGTTGGAAGAGAGACAGGAAAAAGAACGTAGATTACTGATATCTGGCCAATATGCTGTTCGACAACCTCTTTATCCTGTCCTTAATAAACCGCAAGATGATTTTTCTTTGTTAGATCGCCCTCCGCCTCCGTATATCGTCCCGTCCCCCCATCCAGCGACGATGAGGATTCTGGTGCTGATCAAACGAAACCGAGAACCTGCTCCATGATTTCGGTCGAACAGGCGGCTGAACTTAGGAATCTGGCTCGGAAGTCACTTAAGGATACGGTTACTGTTTTAGAGATTTTAGAAGCTCTTAAGGGGTGGCATGATAAAGAGCAGTTGCATTTTACTGAGTATTTTGCAGATGAAGTAGTTGGAATGTTTCGAAAAGTGTCTGATGTTCTTGAACCTGATGATGTGGCAACTAATTTTAAGCAATTACGTAGAGGTTCTTTCCCTGCTTCCCAGGTGACTGATAACATCAGGTGACTTGTTAACCTCATCGCTGCTGTTGATATTTTCCCCCTGTGCTGGGCCCCAATGATAATGGGTGTGGTCGTGACGGAACCATTCCGTCATCAGCACAGCACAACTGTGTCTGATGACGGAATGGTTCCGTCACCAGCATCGAAGGAGTTAAACTCCGAAATGATGCGCTTCGGCTACGAGAGGAGCAACGGAAAGCTAAAGCAGACGAAAGGACGGGATTGGTCGAAGGGAAACAATCATCCATTTTCGAAACAGATAAGAACGCGATAGTGCATGCAAAGCCTATGCAAGAGGCCGCTCCTTTATACGTTCCTCCTAAAGGAGCGGGTACGAGTGACGATAAATATTCTGTAGACGCGAAAGGGTATTTCATTTACAATTGGGTGTATACTCCCTGGAATAGAGCAGATGTCATGGCACTCAAAACTGCATTGCCTGATCCGCGTAAAATTCCTGCTGCCTTCTATGAGGAAGTTGAGGGAGCTTTAAATTACTGCTTTAGCTGATATTGAGTTATTTTTCGGGCTAATACTGCCACCGGATATATGGAGATCAGTGCGTAAAGTTGATGACCGCGCAGTGTATGGGGCGTTATGGAAAGACATAGAGAGGGAAGATGAGAATAGGGAGTCAGCGAAAAAGCCATGTCAGTTGATTTTAGATCTTCCAGGTGCGATATTAGCGAAGCTAAAAACGATTATCCCCCCTAAAAAGATTGATTGGACTATTCCAGCATCTTGTAAGCAAAAAACAGATGAATCAGTTTCAGATTTTTTCACACTTTTTGAGGAAGCTTTTTATGATTTTAGTGGCCAGTCGCTAACGGACGATACGGGCCGACATTTGTTTGTAGATAAGTATGTTTTGAATTTATTACCAGGAGTGGCTAGCCGATTGAAAGCCAGCGAAAGCTCTTGGACTACGTCTTCTCCGGCATCCTTCCTGACCATGGCTCAATATTACGAGTGTTAGGAATTAGAAGCAAAGGGTAACAAGGATAAAAAGTCTAAAGAGTTAAAAACTAAGGTTATGTTATCTCAGATTTATGGTCCACCTCTTCGAGGTAACGATAAACGCGGACGAGGATTTTATAGTTCCTCTTATGATCGTTCTAATTTGGCTGTTGATCAATGTGCGTACTGTAAAAAATGTGGTCATTGGGTAGATGAGTGTCCATCGTTGCGCTCGCAGCGTTATGTTCGTGGCCGAGGATCCATGAGGAACCGCTCGGGGACCTCAGGACCCAGAGGTGCTATGAATGATCGTGCTAGGTCTGATTCTAATGTGCGGGTACGAAATGGGTTCAATACTTTTGATAGGCGCAACCAATACCAGATGTTTGATTATGTGCAGCCTGAGTCGCATGATTCTGCTTATGCATATTATTGCGTAGGATTGCGTGAGGAATCAGTTGAAGTTCCAGTATATCAGAGGGGTACTTATGTTACAGCACATGTTTCGGGTTCTAATAATCAGTTTCTGGTCGATACAGGAGCTACTCGTAGCGCTTTGTCTAAACAATTGGTTCCAAGGGCTCCCCTGTCTGGCTTAACGATTACATCGATAGGGTTCGATGGAACTCCTTCCCTTAGCCCATTGTCACAACCACTTGCATTTCATGTTGATAGGTTTATTGCCCCATGCCCGTTTTTGCTTTCCCCAAATACACCAGATAATTTTGGGGGTCTTGATATGCTCAAGTTTTTCAGAGCCACAATAAGATGTTCCCCTGAAGGAGTGCGTGTGATTTTGAATGACAATCCCCCAAAAACAGACAGAGTTTGCATTGTTCAAGAAGATATTGCATTAGCCTCCCTACCTAACACTCTGTGGGCCACTTCAGATACGGATGTGGGTCAGATGGTTATTCCACCAGTGCACATTAGTGTAAAGGAGGGAGCTGTGTTGCCACGCCTGCCTCAATATCGAATTTCACAGGAGGGTGAGGAAGCACTCACACGAATTGTACAAGATCTTATTCAAGTTGGGGTTGTTGAGGAAGTGCCATTTAACATTTGTAATAGTCCGATTCTCCCAATTTTGAAGAAAGACACTGATACCAGGATCTATCGATTCATTATTGATTTACGGGAGGTAAATAAGATAGTGGTACCGCAATATCCTGTGGTTTCTGATATCACAACACTTCTTACTTTAGTTCCACCTACTGCAACTACGTTCTCTGTTATAGACTTGAAGAACGCATTCTTTTCGATCCCTATTCATCCTGATAGCCAATATTTGTTCGGTTTCACTTTGAATAATCGATCGTATCGATTTTGCAGAGTTCCTCAAGGCTATACTGAGAGTCCTAGTATTTACAGTCAAGCATTGAAAAGACAACTTGACTCTTTTGTTCTGCCCGAGGGTGTGACGCTCATTCAGTACGTTGATGATATTCTATTAGCAGCCGATACCCCCGAACAATGGGAGAAATGCACGCTGTCTTTGCTTTCTTTCCTTGCTTCGCACCACCACAAAGTCTCCAGAAAGAAATTGCAATATTGTAGACCAAAGGTAACCTACTTAGGTCACCGTTTGTCTAAGGAGGGGCGTGCACTCACATCAGATCGCATTCAAGCAATTTTAGACACACCAGTACCTACTATACAGAAAGGGGTTCAAGCATTTTTGGGTCTTACTTCCTTTTGTAGGCAATGGATATTAGGATTTTCACATATCGCTAAACCTTTGTTAGCACTATTGACAAAAGATACTCCAGTACTCCTCCCCTGGACAGATGAATGTGAGAATGCTTTTCGACAGTTACGACAAGCCCTTTGTTCAGCACCAGTGTTAGGTAATCCAGATTACACAAAGCTTTTTACATTGTATGTACACGAGAGGGATGGATGTGCATTGTCAGTTTTAGTACAGACACATGGTGATAAGCAACGTCCTTGTGCATATTTTTCAGCAGTACTTGATCCTGTTGCCCGAGCATTGCCTGGATGTTTTTGCTCAGTGGCAGCAACAGCTGTGTCAATACGCCAGAGTGAAGGGATAGTCTTATCACATCAACATTTGGTGTTGGTACCCCATGCTGTTGATGCCCTTTTGAATCTAACAAAGACGCAGCATTTAACTAGTGCTCGTTTGACAGGATATGAGCTGGCGCTGTTAGCTCCTCGCATTACACTGAGGAGATGTGCAACACTAAACCCAGCCACGTTGTTGCCATTTCTGACGACTCAGCCTGAGGCGCAAGAAACACATGATTGTATATTCTTGACTGAGGAACAGACAAAGAGTCGTATTGATTTGCAGGAAACGCCCCTTCCAGATGTGGATGGAGAACTGTGGGTTGATGGGTCTTGTCTTAAGTTACCGGATGGTACAACTTCGGCTGCATATGCAATCACTACGCTTCACACGATAGTGGAGACAGCTCGCATACCACAGAAATCAGCCCAAGCAGCAGAACTGATAGCTTTGACACAAGCGTGTGAGCTTAGTAAAGGATTGTGTGTGAACATTTATACAGATAGCCGCTATGCTTTTGGAGTGGCGCATGATTTTGGCCTGCTCTGGAAGGAAAGATGGCTAAAGAACAACAAGGGCACCCAACGAGTCAGCACAGGACCTCGGGGAACATAGTCTATACTTGGCAACAGTGGTCCTATGCGTAAGTAGTTACGTTCAAATGAATATAGACACAATGGAGCTATATTAGTTGACGTGATTTGTCCAGCCGGACAGTGATCACCAAGAATTTTTACTGTTTGAAAAGTTAGCAGAGAAATTGTCTTACATTCACAAAGAGTGAGACACAAGCCTGTGCCTTCACGCTTACAAATTGGCAAAGTAGAGTGATAGAGAAAGGCAAAGTGAGAGATAGATTAGGCAGAAAGTGAGCGATTTCTGAGAAATGGGAAATAACAGAAATTCAGTTACACCATTAATCACAGTTTAAATCATTAGCATATATGGCGTAAGAGGTCGACGACATTTCGATTCCATAAACAAAATACACGGAATCATCATCAGGACAAAAAGTTTTGTGCCTAAAATTTGCAAAACACAATAGCCAGCGCATTGCTGGGGGCCAGGACTAACTAGTTGAGTAGTCCGACCGTTTCATGAGTGGGCGAAGGTGACGGCGATGCTTCAGGATTCACCGAATGACGGAGCCAGAAGCCGGGGCAAGTGGTCACAATACGAGTTGATAGCTTTAATGAAGCGGAGGACGAGGAGGGGTGCTCAGCGTCAGGGTATAGGTGCAAGATGATGAGCCCTCAGAATACGGGAGCTAGTATCCCTTAGAAGAGGTGAGCAATGCTCATCATCTTGCGCCTATACCCTGACGCTGAGCACCCCTCCTCGTCCTCCGCTTCATTAAAGCTATCAACTCGTATTGTGACCACTTGCCCCGGCTTCTGGCTCCGTCATTCGGCGAATCCGAAGCATCGCCGTCACCTTCGCCCACTCATGAAACGGTCGGACTACTCAACTAGTTAGTCCTGGCCCCCAGCAATGCGCTGACCATTGTGTTTTGCAAATTTTAGGCACAAAACTTTTTGTCCTCATGATGATTCCGTGTATTTTGTTTATGGAATCGAAACGTCGTCGACCTCTTACGCCATATATGCTAATGTATATTTAAACTGTGATTAATGGTGTAACTGAATTTCTGTTATTTCCCATTTCTCAGAAATCGCTCACTTTCTGCCTAATCTATCTCTCTCTTTGCCTTTCTCTATCACTCTACTTTGCCAATTTGTAAGCGTGAAGGCACAGGGTGTGTCTCACTCTTTGTGAATGTAAGACAATTTCTCTGCTAACTTTTCAAACAGTAAAAATTCTTGGTGATCACTGTCCGGCTGGACAAATCACGTCAACTAATATAGCTCCATTGTGTCTATATTCATTTGAACGTAACTACTTACGCATAGGACCACTGTTGCCAAGTATGGAAGGAAAGAGGCTTTCTGACATCCCACGGGATGCAGATAATGCATGGGGAACTAGTGCATAATCTTTTGACTGCATTAACATACCCAAAGAAGATAGCTATAGTGAAGTGTAGTGCGCACAAGAAAGTGACTGACAAAGTGGAACAAGGAAATGCTTTTGTAGATCGAGTGGCACGTGAAACTGCGATGCAGCCTGACACTACTTCTAAGTATGCAGTGAAGTCACAAGCTGAGCGGTGGCATGATGCTAGGAAAGAAGTACTAGAGATACAGAGGACCGCTTCTGATAAAGAACAGGAGCAATGGTCCAAAGATGGAGAGTTGGATGATGAAGGTTGTTGGCAAAACAAGCAGATGGATAGATGGAAGTTGCCTATAGCTTTCGTGCAACCTATGGTTCAGATGGCACATGGGCTAGCACATGTTGGAGCTTCCGCAATAGTGAAATTGCTTACGCAAGTTTGGGAGCATCCAGAAATTGATAGCACAGCTAAGAGAGTAGTACAGTCCTGTATGATTTGCTTACGATTTAATCCTGGAAAAGGGACACAAACTCCAGCAGGAGGATTTGTTATACCAACTGCACCGTTTGAAGTTTTGCAGATGGATTATATTCAGCTTGAATGCTGCAATAATCTGAAGTATGTCTTGGTGGTGGTATGTGCCTTCAGTAAATGGATTGAGGCGTACCCCACAAAAGACAACACTGCAATCACTACAGCAAAGGTGCTTTTGAAGGAATTTTTCCCACAATATGGAGTTTGTAGATTTTTGTGGAGTGATAACGGACCTCATTTTGTAGGGGACGTTATAAAGTATGTCCTGAAAGGATTAGGGATTAAACAGAAGTTTCATGCAGTATTCCACCCACAATCAGCAGGTTTGGTGGAAAGATACAATGCAACACTGAAACTGAAATTAGCTAAAATACAGGCTTCTACTTCTCTGACTTGGCCAGATGTGTTGCCACTGGCATTGTTGTCAATCAGATCCGTACCTCATTCTCGGACGGGCCTAACACCTTATGAGGTTCTTTTTGGCCGTCCCATGAATATCTGGGGAATTCCTAAACCAAGTTCTGTGTATGATGTACTTTGTGTCTTAATGAATGACTATTTGGCACAATTAACCAACAACTTGGTTTCTATTCATCAACAGGTTCGAGAAGCACTTCCCGACAGATTCACAGGAGAAGGCCACAACCTCCGACCTGGTGATTTTGTTCTCCTGAAATCCTTTGAAAGGTCGAGCAGTTTGGAACCGAGGTGGCGTGGGCCAGAGAAGGTGCTACTTTCTACAAGAACTGCGGTTCGAGTCACAAATCGGAAGAACTGGGTTCATGGGACCCATTGTCGCCGAGTACTCCTGTTTTTGGTGGAGCCTGCTGTATTGACCGACCACCGAGAGGTTCTGACTGCGGAAAGAGGTCGTGCTGTGACGCCTGACGGATCTGAGGAGTTCTTCCCGGACCAGACAATCCCTGGAGCAACCAGATATAATTTGAGGCCGAGAGAGAAACCTAAAGCATTGTGAAATTTGTCGGAGTATTCCCTGGGTCAGTGAAACGGAGAGCCGATGTGGCGAGGGGGGAGGGTATCAGCGCTGCATTAGAGTAGTGACACCCGTCTTGGCCCGTGGTGAAGAAATCAATGGCTACCCAGGGGTAAGAGCTCTGACAACTACTTTAGTTTCAGGAAGATTTGTTTTGTACCGAGACTGAGAATGGAGAAGAAGAAGATTTTTTGTGTTATAGAGTTTGTTGTTGCCTTGGTGATTGTGGCAGCAATAACATGGTCTGTTGAGGAAACGACTCCTGCTCGTGAGTTGTTCATTGTTACTACCCCTGCACCAGAGGAGCATTATTTCTTTACGCTCCCATATCAAGAATTGAAACATCGACAATCTTATTTGAATAATACATTTGTTCAAATGTTGCATCACACCCACATTGCTACTAATGCGACAAACTGTTGGATTTGTGGGATGATGCCTGCACACCAAAAGAAAGGTGGCACACCGTTTATACTTCTCCCTTTTTCGCATAATGGCTCTTGTCGAGCCTGGTACACTTTGCTCTTTGCGACTAGGAAGCCTACAGTGGGCAGACTGCTATTCCGGTTGAATAAAGAGTGCCATCAGGACAAAGATGGGTATCCTCAAGCGAATGGAACTATATGGGAGTGGGAAGAATATCGACCGGACAATGTTTCAACACCATACATCTTCACCAACACGAGAGACTCATTTGAGGCTGAACGTTTTGTTATTTCTGTTACCCAAACACAAGCAGAACTATGTGTACAGAGGATTGGGCATATCCCTGTGGGAATAAGTGACTGCATTACTGTATTAAATATAGATGGTTTGAACAATAGTACTTTTCCAGCTTCGCACAATACGTATTTTGTATGTGGAAATCGAGGATATTATCGATTGCCAGCCGGTTGGACTGGTATTTGTTATGTCTCTTTTCTGTTCCCCCTGTGTTCTTAGCACCTCCAATGTATCACCGAAATCTTAAATTGTTCAATAATATTACTGTAAACAGATATAAAAGGACATTGACTACTGATAATGTTGATCAGACTGACACTAGCCTACAACAGTATGTAGATTTCAATTTAGGATTGTTCTTTTTCGTAGGTGCTGCATTAAATAGCAGGAAAATACGATGATTGACTAGACTAGTGGAAGCCGTTACTGTTCAAACAGCTGCGGCCTTAGGAAACATTACTGAAAAATTGCTAGGATTGTAGCTTTGCAGAACAGGATGGTGCTAGACGTAATGTTAGCAGATAGAGGTGGTGCATGTCGTGTTATTGGTAGTAGCTGCTGCATGTTTATTCCTGACCATACCCCATCAGTGTATAAAGCTATTAATAAACTTGATAAAATCGCTGGAGACATCCACACAGAGAATGGTACATGGACTTTTACAGGATGGCTTGGGACTTTGATCTCTGCCTGGGGCTGGAAAGTATTAACAGTCCTATGTATAATTATTGTAATAATATTTTCCTGTTGTGTCTGTATTCAATGAAGCCCAATGATTTGTTCTATGTGTGTCAATGCTTGTATACCAACGAAAAGTAATATTACAGAAGTCAAAATGCAGAATGATCTAAAAAAGGAAATAGTTAGTATGATGGCCATTGATATAAGAGATGAATATCTGGCCTTTCCTAGGAAATTGAATGTCTTCAGCTAATGCTGAAAGGGTTGTCTGTTGTTAATCAACGGCGATTAGGTTAAGAATTAGAAGAAGACATGCTTTGTTTGACCATTATCGTAACAAATGTGCCGACTCCATCTTTAATTCATAGCTGCCATTTTGTGTGCCATACCCTCCCTTCTTGTTCATCGCGCCTGGAGTCTGCCCGGCAACAGGCTATTTTTAGTAGTCTCCGCTTCCAACATGCCCAGACATGCGCAGTAAGATCAGTGACCGTTACTTAATTGGTTCCAGACAGGAATGTGATCAGAGACTGTTAACTCCACCCACCTATCGATTGTGCCTTTCAAAATGCCCTTGTATGGTCATGAATCTGCTCTTGTCTTTTGTACTGCCTTTTCTCGAGCCCCCTCATTGTGTATAAAAGGGGCCATGTGCTTCAGTTCATTATACTACTCGATACAATACTGAAGAGTGTTGTGTGGACTGTAGTACCACCTTTAAAGGTTTAATAAACTTTGCTCTTGTATTTTCCAGTGACATTGCCAACTTCTTCCTACAGTCTGAGGACTCTATGCAGAGAAGGGCGAACCCTTGCACTTAGTAGGCCTGGCTGAGGTTTGCTTACAACAGTGGGGGAATCAGGTGAGGTGTTCTTCGGAGACGTTGTTCCAGGTTCTGCATGGGGGCAGAGCGTGTGCTTCTGTGCGGTGGGTTTCGAAAAGTAGAAATGGATGCAGTGGTGGTCTGTCCAGAGTGGTTCTGTGGAGTGGCTTAAGCAGATGTTCTTTCCTCCGGGAAAGATGGGGTCGAGTGTGTGTCCTACTGTGTGATTGGGGGTAGAGACAAGTTGCTTTAGTCCTATGTTGGTGAGGTTCCGCAGGAGGGCAGTGGTGTTGCATCGCTGGGATTGTTCAGGTCTTCCAGTAGTATGTAGTGTGTAGAGGTGAAGGCGTAGGGAGCTATGTGATCTGTGTTGACATTGGTGAAGGGGGCGCGGGTCTGGGAGGTCTGTAGGCAAGTGTTCCGCTGAGTGCCGTTCTGGGGTTTGGCTGGATCTGGAAGTGGATGTGTTCCATGGGGGGTGAGGCATCACCCGAATTGGTGGTTGTTAGTCAGAGAGAGCTTTTGTGGATGATGGTGAGGCCTCCTCCTTGGTGGCTGGGATGGTCTTTCTTCAGGATCTTGTATCCATCAGTGATGGCATTTGCGATGTCAGGTGCAGAGCTGACCTTGGCCCAGGTTTCAGTGAGGAAGGCGACTCGGGCGAGTGAGTGTTGAGGATGTCCCAGATTTGTATGGCATGTCTGTGCAGGGAGCATACATAGAGGAGGATGCAGTTCAGTGGCCTGTGTCAGGTGGCATCTGGTAAGTTTGGGATGGCTGCCTGGGTCCAGAGGTGGGTGAAAGTGCTGCAGAAGTGTCGACAGGAGATCGGGCCCTGGGAGTTGCTAGGCGTCGCGATCAGGCAGTTGTTGTTGCATCCAGGGTGCTTGGAGAGTGATGGGGTCGTAGAGGCGGGGGGTTGGGGGACCAGGGTCCCTGGCACTGCTCACAGCCGGGTCGTGGATGGGCGCAGACAGGCTTCCCTCTTGCACACCTTTGGCATGCCAGCCATGTGCCCATTGTGCAACCGTACTGTAGGTGCCATTGAGTAGGGTTTGGGGGAGGGGGAGCAGCTGAGAGCGGGAACAACACACTATGGGGAGCGGCCACGGGGCAGCAGTGGAGGGCAAAAGAACAGAAACAGAAAATAGAAAAGGCAGACAAAGAAGGGAAATAAAAAAAGGCAAACACAAAAAAGGCAAATATCAGAGAAAGGCAAACATGACACACACAGAGCGGACTAGCCGAAGAGCTGGCTCTTATTTATTTATTTTTTTATTATTTTTTTATTTATTTTTTGTATTTTATTTGTGGAGCTTTATATAGCGCTGACCTGACCAGGGGGTATCAGAGCACTTTACAACAGTGTTTCATAAAAGTTACATAGTAGAGCAGTCTTAAAATCATAAAGATTGGCAGTCCAAGAGTGCAGAGGCTTCTTGAGGCATAGGTTTCTTGAGGTAGTTATTGAGTCCTGAGGTAGCCTTGTTGAATGCTTTATTGAGGTAGTCCGAGGTATTGAGGCAGATCAATTGTTTGCACATTTGCCTAGAAGCGGGCTGAGGTGGATCTGAGCGATGTAGAGTCAGAGAGCATCGGCATCAGGGATAGCGTGCTGACGGCAGCTATGCATTCTGGAGGGAACGCTTGAGGAGGAGGGCTTTTAGGTGTTTTTTAAATTCTGTGAAGGACGGGATAGTTCTGATATATGTTGGGATGTAGTTCCAGATTTTTGGTGCGTTTCCAGCAAATGACTTCGCGGCGGTTTTGTGTTTGCGTGTTCACAAGGGGATGAGAATGAGGGAGTTCGAGCTCCTGAGGTTTCTTGTCTGCCCTGCCTTCTTGAGTTTGGCGGCCAGATAACCCGGTTTTCCATGTAAAGGGCTTTGTTCGTGAGGCAGGCCATTCTGAAGTTAGCTCGCTGTTCGACTGGAAGCCATTTTAGTTCTTTTAGTGCTGGAGAAATATGGTCGTATTTTCTGATTCTAGTGACCATTCTGGCTGCTGCTTTGAGGGTTGTTTTGAGGGGGGCCAGGTGGGATTTTGTGGTGCTAGTTTAGGTTGCGTTGCAATAGTCGAGTCTGGATAGCACCAGTGATTGGGTGGCTTGTTTGAGGTCTTTAGTAGGGATGAATGGTTTAATTTTGTAGAGAAGCTTTAGGTTAAGGAAGGCACTCTTTGCAGAGTTTTTGATGTGTTTGGTCATGTCCAGTTTAGGGTCTAGGGTAATTCCTAGAGATTTTACGGAGTTAGCCAGGGTGAGATTGCCATTTAGGGCTTCCATAGCTTTAAGACATTCTGCGATTTGTGGGTTCTCTTCTTTGTTGGAGATGAGGAGGATCTCCATTTTGTCTTGGTTGAGTTTAAGGTGATTTAGGGTGAGCCAGTGTCGAATTTCTTTTAGGGTGTTGTTTAGTCTGGGGATGTCATCTGGGGAGGAAGTTTCCAGATAGATCTGGGAGTCATCGGGGTATAGGTGGAAAGGGTTATTCGCCTTTTTGAGTATGGTGGTGAGGGGTTCCATGTATGTGTTGAACAGTTGTGGTGAGAGCACTGGCACAATCTGTAAGAATTATTTAGTGATGAAAATGTCCCAAGGATGGGAGGTTGCTCTTTTCTCAATCCCCAATAATGCAGCCTACATTTTCCAGGGAACACCATTTTACCACCTATGTTTTCTGCACAGTGTTTTAGTGAAAGGTTTTGGTCCTACCAGGGCACAAATTCATTTGTACAAAGGCCAGAACTTTGTGTTTCAGCATGTTTCTTGTTTCCCATTCCATGGATTATGGAACAGTTCTGATATTATTTCTCCTGCCTTGAATTACGCCTCTCAGTTTAGCTACTTTTGCCTTGAAAATCTGGGCTTTGAGCTTCAGAAATTGGACTTGAACCAAGATTTAGTTGTAGTGATTTCAGTCACTGTGCTTTCCTTTCTTCTACTAGAATTTAAATTATTTAGTGGCATTTTAGATTGCTTTTTATAAACGTCTTTTTTATTGTTTACCATGATAACATTGATGATATAAATACAATTTGCATTATCCACCGTAAGACACTAATACAAAATGATCTAGACCACCAAATGCACTGTGCTGGTGGGCCACACCAATGCCAGCACCAAGAATAGCATAGAACATTTCACCATTGTGAACGATTTCATATCATCATCAGACGCCTCCAACTTGATCACCCCCTAGCAGGACCCCTGCAACAATCGCCTTCAATTCTTCAAGAACAAAATGATTGCCATTTACAGCAAGTCCAAGCCGCACATGGACCCAGACAGACCTTACCAAACACCTCCCAATCTCGTCCAAAGAACCAATGCTAACCACATTGTCCATCATCATTTCATAAAAAATCACCAGCACCATGACATCACCCACCCAGGGGCCCCATTAGACCCCTGCCCCACACAACTATTCCAGGTGGCTGCAATCCATCAGTGCTATGCTCACATTCATTCTGATTGCCTCCACCTCTTCTAAATCCTTCTCAGATGCTTAACAACCTGCAACTGTCCTCCCATTGCTGAAAAAAACCTCTGTGGATTCTATAAGACTCGCCATCTACAGACCGATCTCCCTGCTATCATTCCGGAACAAGGTCTTAGGGAAAATCCTTAACAGATACCTCACCGAATACACCAACAACCATCAACTCCTGACACCTCTCAAACTAGTTTCAGACTCAACAACAGCACTGAAAATGCCCTTACTGCTGCCACAGATGACATCTGCCTGACTCTGGACAGTGAAAACATGGCTGCTTTCATCTTCCTAGACTTCTTCACGACATTTGACAGTCTCCGACCACACCTTCATCCAATGCCTATGCTACACTGGAATCCAAGGACATGCACTCCAATGGACTTGTTCCTTCCGGACTGGAAAGACCCAGTCAGTTTGTCTGACTACGTATACCTCATACATGGTGGACCTCATCTGCAGAGTTCCACAAGAATCCTCCCTGAGCCCAACCCTCTTCAATGCATACATGATCCCTCTAACCAGCATAATCTGCTCTCTAGCCATCAATGTCCTCTCCTACACTGTTGACATCCGACTCATTCTCTCCCTGAAAGACAGGATGCCTAGTACCCCAGTCAAGTTTAACTCCACCTTGACACAAATCTCCCACTGGATGAAGACTATCTGAACCTTAACACTAGCAACACTGAAATTATGATCTTTGGGAATGTAGGTTTGTTCCTGTTTCCCTTATAGGCTCTGCGCATTGGAATAATATACACTATAGTTTTGGCATAGGACTGAGGTCAGTATGCCTCCATCGAGTATATTAAACCTAATTACTTTTTGTGCCAGCTAACTCATAGGTCACTAGAAACTTCTCAAATGAACAAGAAGGAATTAGTTTCTGACAACCACATAAAAATGACAACATTGGGGCATATTATCAAGAAAGGGCGTTACATTATCGCCGCTTTTATCGGCAGGAAACTGCTAATAAAGCTGCAATAATGGGCTTGATAATATGTTCTATTGAGTTCCAATCGAAGCCCATGTTAAATGTCTTCACATCTAACATGGGCTTCGATTGGAATTCATAGATCATATTATCAAGCCCATTATCGCCGCTTTATCTGCAGTTTCCTGCTGATAAAAGCGGCGATAATGTAACGCCCTTTCTTGATAATATGCCCCCCTGTTTCCCTTAGAATCGGAACGGTTCTCAGAATCGTGGAAACAATAGATAACAGTTTCACTTAGTTAACTGCGCATGCTTCAGTTATGCAGAGTTACACAGAAAAAATAGATGGGCGTTTCAATATGAGGATTTATTGAACAGTCTAATTTCTCGTGCAAGAGATATGAGCTGTTAAGATCGTAAGACAGTATGCGAGATATAAAATGTACAGCGTGAGTAGTAAGATTAAATAATACTGCAATATCATGGTCTTTTAGGTATGGCCTATATTCATATAAACATACATAAATAATACAGGCTAAAATGTGAATACTCATCTGGTGCTTCCAAATAGTTCTACCCCAGTGTACCTAAACTAAGTGTCGTACGAGGTAAGAAGTAGGTGCTATTTTCTATAGAGTGGTAAGCTATAGTTTGTATGCCAAGTCCCTCTAGGTTCTAGTGTGCTCCATACCATAGAATGAGAGAGGTTGGACTCTCTTTCTGGGTCTCGATCTCTAACACTCCGCATAGGGTGTCAGAAAACACAGGAGCTGGATTCTCTGCAAGTTGGATGACAAAGTCTGGTCAGTGTGTCAGGCGGGGACTCGAATTCCTTCTGAACTTGCCGTGGCGAGCTGTGTAGCCGAGCTGTGCAATTATGCAGCTGTACCGAGCCGTGCCGAGCCGTGCAAATATGCAGCCGTGACTTGCCCTGGCAGGTGCAGGTATATTTATACCTGGAAGGCACTTAGGAATGCTAGCATTGACGTAAAGTGGGGCAGAGGAAGACGTCATGAATGAACTCTTAGGGTATACAGGTTCATGCATAATAAATGAGTTCTTGGAGAAATCAATAATCCAAGCAGGGAATGTCCCAATGGCTTAAGGGTCTGGTTGTGACGTGGGATGGACAGATGTAGGTGACCATGCCTATATTTGGATTGCATTGCAAATGTCTAGTTAAGGGCTGGGATTCTATGCCTAAATAAGGGCAATGCGAATTGTGCCTATATAGGGACATGAATCAGTAAACCTATGTACGGGCATCTAAATTCACACACAACAGGAAGAGCACATCACTGTGTGACTTCACCTGGTGGTCAACCTGGCTAAGACCGCCAACTACCACTCAGGCCAAGAACTTCAGGAACATCATTAACAGCAAACTCAACATGAACACCCAAGTCAATCCCATCACTGCCTCATTCTTCCATTTCTTGAAGATGCTGAGGAAGTTTTTCAAATACCTCCCAATCAGCACCTGGAAAACTGACATGCATGTTTGATGACAAGGAAGATGGACTACAGGAACACCATCTTTGCGGGATCAATAAAAAACTCACAGGAAGGCTGCAGACCCATCAGCTATCAGTGGCCAGAATCACTCATTAAAATTGGACATACCCTTACTTTGTCCATTTTTTTGGGGACTTCTTTTCTTTTAAAACAGAATCACTCTCAACCTCCCATGCTGCACTCACACCACACTTGAAGGAGCTCCTCAGACTCCCCATTCACAAACTACCACAATTGTCCAAGTAGGCACGCCCGAGCACGAACTTGCCAGAAGCCTTTGAAAAAGGGAAAACTTGAAACACGTCAGGCTGGATGGGAAGCTTCTATAACCTACCTGCGAGCATTGCACACCTGTACTCGGAATAAAGGCTGGTAACCTGTTGTTGGATTCTCGTGCATCTCTTTTTGTGAGCTACCAACGTATCGGAAAATATCAGGCGGACGGCTCTTCCGCCAAGACTGCACTACTTCAAAATATTTAGGAGGCCATGAGGGTAGATACACCTCCCTCGTTTATGGAGCAACAACCGTGGATTAAAGATGCACATGTTTGCAGGGGCCCAGTGTGGGCGTTAATAACAGCAGTCAGCAGTGCACTTGAATATTGAGAGGGAAACAGTGTGCACTACAACTCCCAGAAGCGAAGATTGCCGAAATAAAGGGGCGGAACATTGATGCCATTATGGGAGTTGTGCATGCCCAAGCACGAACTTGCCAGAAGCCCTTGAAAAAGGGGAAACTGGAAATGCGTCAGGCTGGATGGGAAGCTGCTATAACCTACCTGCGAACATTGCACACCAGTACCCGGAATAAAGGCTGGTAACCTGTTGTTGGACTCGCGTGCGTCTCTTTTTGTGAGCTACCAACGTATAGGAAAAAATATATATATATATATATTCACTGAAAAAACCATTGGTTATAGACCATATATAGTTAGGAATTAGCATTTACAAAACCTTAATTTACTCGCACAAAACCATAGAAATTCGAATACATAGTTAGTTGCAATAACTATATATCGCGCACCCGCAATCCACTGCTGATGATGTCACATATTACATCATTCATGACATGGTCAGTGACATCACTGATGACATCACTGATGACATCAACCAGTGACTGTATGTTTCTGTAAAGTTAAAATATGTCTTACATATTGAAGAATGAGTGGATGTATAAGTATCTGGATGAAGGATTTAGTAGGTGCATGACTGACTGTATGAGAGAGTGATTAAATGTGTCTCACTGAGTGCATGGGTTAGTGACTAAACTGTCTTAATTTGTGCATCATTATATCTGTTGTTCTATGAACTGCTGTATGTGTTGATCAGTAGCTATATGAGTAACTATATGGGTTATTGATTGGTTGCCCAAGTATTTGTATGGGAGAGTGAGTGTGTGTTTGGGGGTGGCTGGGGGGTGTGTGACTCTGTGCATACATGTGTGAACAGTTGATTCACTAGATCTATGGGTTCAAAACTGCATGTGGAAACAGCTGTATGGGTGGTTGACTGTGTACGAGTGTATTGGTGAGTGAATGGATATCTCAGTGCTACATGTCAAAGTAAGTACATATGTAAAACACAGTACATGTGAGAGTTCACATATATAAATTACTGTGTATAAGAGCCAGTGAATGTGTGAGTGGCTGAATGGATCATTGAAAACTTGTATCAGTGATTTTTTAAGAGAGTAAATATGTGTTAGAATATGTTTGAATAAGTAAGGTGTGTATAACGGTATAGTTGAGGAAATGGAGATGTGATTGATTCAGTGCATGACTGACTAGGTGTGTGAGTAACTCCATGGATGAGTGACAGTCTGTGAGTGTCTGTTTACTCTGAGTGTATCTAAGGTTATATTAGAGTTTGAAGAGGTTGATCGTATTATCACATGATTGATGTCATCAGTGATGTTGTCAGTGATGTCATTTGAGTTGTCATCAGTGATGTCATTTGAGTTGTCATCAGTGATGTCATCAGTGATGTCACTGACCATGTCATGAATGATGTAATATGTGACATCATCAGCAGTGGATTGCGGGTGCGCGATATATAGTTATTGCATCTAACTATATATTCGAATTTCTATGGTTTTTTGCGAGTAAATTAAGGTTTTGTAAATGCTAATTCCTAACTATATATGGTCTATAACCAATGGTTTTTTCAGTGAATGTTCAAGGTTTTGTAAATGCTAATTCCTAACTATATATGGTCTATAACCTATGTTTTTTTCAGTGAATTTCAATGGTTTTTTAATAGCAAATATCAAAAGCTGTCAAATGTCAAGTACGTGATAGGTAAAAACATTTTCGTGTTTATGCACGCTGATGTGCTTTGAACGCTGCCCCCCCTCTTTTCTCCTAGGAGTACTCTCTCTTTGCAGATAGTGAAGGTTAGTTAACGCAGTACTTTGCCCCCGTTGTAATCCGCCGTGCCTGCTGCCCTCTCTATTTGATTGATTGTTATCCAAGCATTTACTGTTTTAGAATTGGTTCTCTTTGGTTCATTCTCTATTTACAAACAAGCACAGAATCCCAATACTCTGTTTAGTCTTTGCAGATAGTGAAAAATTGTTTAAAAAAACAAAAGGAATCGAGCAAAATCAGTAGGCCACTAATGGGATCTCTTTTTGACCTCGCTAAAATAGAAACATTAAGAACAACCCCTCATGAGAAATACGAAACTAGTGAGATGAACTTAGCTCCACACCATGATGGCTGCAAGACAGCTCGGCTCCGCCACCCACCCCACCCAAAATAACGACAAACCCTATGCAAATATTATAAATATATACAACACACCAGCAAAGTAACAGGGTAAAACATTTGATTAAATAACTATTTACATAACTATTTTATACTTTTTGTTGCCCGATCCGGCTAGCTCAATCGATCGAGCATGAGACTCATGCACTCTGATCTCCTTGGCCTCAGTCAAGCATTAATAGTAAGATTTTCATACATGAGTGTACTTTTTGCCTTTTGGTGACTCTTCCATTCTGAACATTGTCCCACAATCCGTTTGACCTGAAACGATTACACAAATAAAACATTTGTGAGTTTAAAATTTCCGGAGAAGTATAATTCACCAATACCTTTCTCTGTAGATCTTTTTCCATTAACAATCCCAGTTCCATCACCCGCCCAGGATATCACTACTGTTAGTTGTCATTGTTGCTTCTGTTTTAATAAAAAATGTTTTAAGGTGTTTACTGTTTTTGTTGCGATGTATATATTTATAAGTTATTAAAGTGTTATAATCCTACTAATTTTTTATCGCTTATTGCTCTTTGAGATAATCCCTGTCTGCAAACAGAGAAGAATAGGAATATTCTGTCTCCCTTTGCAGATAGTAAAGGATAGGTAATGCGGACTTTTGTCCCCCGTTGTAATCCGTCATACCTGTTTTTCTCCCCACTGATTGATTGATTGGCTGGACATTTATTGTTCAAGGAATAGTTCTCTCGAGGTATTCTCTGTTTGAAAATAACGTGGAATAGAAATATTCTGTCTAGTCTTTGCAAGTAGTGAAGGGTGGGTAATGCGGACCTTTGTCCCCCGTTGTAATCTGTCATGCCCATCTACTCCCCACTGATTGAGAAACTAGTTCCACCCGGACCATTTATAAGAGGTACAACATCTGGCTCAACCGGAGAGTACCCCTAATAAAGAAGACATATGTAAAATACGAAGTAATCACTGTATCCTGTTAAACAGAAACTTTAGCATGAAACACACAGGAAGGGAAAGAAATCGAACAAAATCAGTAGGCCACTGATGAGTTTTTGACTTCGCTAGAAATAAGAAACATGGAAGTGGTGAAAGAAGCCAAGCTTGACGTTACGGCAGCCACGAGGTAGCTAGGCTCCGCCACCCCCCCACTGCTCCAAGCATGTCTGTCCCACCGCCCACCACGCCCAATAACGGTAACATGAAATAGATACAAATCAGCAGATACCTACCCCCATTCCGGAAACTCCCGAAGTGCAACAGGTTCGCGGCTACGCCCATCCGGAAGACGAGGCCTTCGGCACGTGTAGGGCGGGTCCTGCTGGCAGCCGTCGGTCGGGGAGGTCATCGCCTAAGGTGGGCCAGGAGAGGAGCCGAGGCCGACGGGATCCTTCTTCTTCCTTCAATTATGGCTGCGACAACGGGGGGGGATGTCTTGCACATGCCACCGACCCCCCCCCTCTTATCGCCTGGTCCGGACATCACGGATATCAACGCCAGATGTGGGCGTGGGGTGCGCTGGGAGGGAGAGGCGGCGCAAATGAGCCTCTCCCACCTCCACAGGTGGGGGCCCCTCAGCTGCACCCCCAACGCTCCACTCACCCAACAAAAGGGTCGTCGCATAAGGTGGACCAGGAGAGGAGCCGAGGCCGACGGTATCTTCTTCTTTAATCAATAATGGCTGCGACAAAACTGGGGGGGGATGTCTTGCACATGCCACCGCCCCCCCTCCCCTCGTATCTCCTGGTCTGGACCCGGCTTGGTATGAGCTCCCCGTTCGGTCCTGAAGCGGTGCCCTGCAGGCCATGTCGGGGGATGTTTTGCCTCTGCCTCTGACCCCCCCCCCTCTTATCGCCTGGTCCGGACATCACGGATATCAACGCCAGGTGTCGGCGTGGGGTGCGCTGGGAGGGAGAGGCGGCGCGAACGAGCCTCTCCCAACCCCCCAGGTGGGGGCCCCTCAGCTGCACCCCCAACGCTCCACTCACCCGACAAGGGTTCCTCCACTCTTGCAATGCAGCGGCGCTCCACTCACCCGACAAAAGGTCTCGTCCACTATTGCGAGGCAATGATACTCCGCTCACCCAGCTGGGGTCTCGTCCACTGTTGCGGTGCAACGGCGCTTCTGAGTTCAACTAGAAAATGAGTCCTGCGTCCAGAAACGTTCTCCTCAACTTTGAAGATTCTATAAGAGCCACGGGGGCCCCCGACCCCCGCAGACACCCCCGATGGGGAATGACTGCCTTGATCACCCACGGAACGACCACGACGTAGCCGCGGGACGTCGGCGCGCTCATGCCGGCGCCAGCCTCAGTCTTGAAAATCCTGCAAGACTACCAACTTGATCAGTTCCGGTGGGACACCAGTATGACCCGGTAGGAGAGATTGTTGCCTCCCACCCCACTTTGACTGATGGTTCATGTCGGCAGTCCCCTCTGCTACCCTTCAACGAAAACTTTTGGACTGCTGAAAGAGGTCCCGGTCCAACCACGAGTTGGTGGAGACATTTTGACTATACTTGGACCTTCCTGACCTCACCCAAAATGGCGCCGGTACAAATGAAACTCTCAACTCCTTGTTGTGCCCCGATTGCTCAGCCTTGATATCATGAGATATGTATGCAGTTTTTAGCACATGATTTGATATGGGATAAGACTGATTATATGTTCGGACAATGAATTGATCCAGGATGGGTATTGATTATACGTTCAAACAATGAATTGACATGGGACGGGTACTGATTACACGTTTGAACAATTAATTGATATTAAGTTCTAATGCATCATTGATTACTGTATTTATTATTGAAGGTTCGAATTGTCGACACTTTTGGTACTTGCTCACAATGAATTATCGATATGATTTTGTTGCACTTGTCGCACTTTTTACTATGAAATCAACGACCACTGACTCTCTGTTATGTTTTCCACAAATAAATCCCCCCCCCCATTTACAGTTCCAGCCTGCTCCGTGGCCGGCCCACGGGGTTGTAGGCCCGTATTTAGGCACCAACATTTTTATTAAAGGTTTTTGAAAAAGCAAACGTAGTTGTAACGCGTAGATTGGTAAGTTTCGAATAAATGGCCACTGTTTCCGATTTTTTTTTTTTTTTTTTAAAAGCAGGTGAAATGAAGCAGCTCAATTAGTTAAGGGTTAAAAAGTATAGTACGCAGAAACATTGAAAATATGAATGGTCCAGGTTTGTTGTATGTGTTTTTCATTTTTGTACAGCATAAAGCAATCGATAAAGATCCTGGTATTTAGCCTCTACTTTATATGCTACCTGTATCAGGGAAGTTGTTTTAAATGCCCCTAAGCCACCCCGAAGGAATGTCACCTGGCCCCCCTAGTACGAACGAAAACGACCCCGTACTACTGTAGGTTATCTCTCTTCCTCAAAAATGACAAAAATTACTTTCTAGGACGTTTTGGACATTGATGATTTTCATATGATCTATTTATTAAAGTAATACTCATCTCTCCACATGAAATTAATTTTCCACATGCTACACAAGTCAATCTCATCTGCCCAAAGTTCTTTTGCAGATTTGGGACCGTTTCCCTTGCCTCTGACTCACTTATTGCTAAGTCATTGGTGGATGTTTTTGCCGGTCGGGAGTTATCCACCAAATCTCGAAGTTGTGCTTTAGAATAATTAAGAGGGTGCCACCTCTCCATGTGCCGATGCATGGTATGATTACCATAGCTATATTTTTTTTCGGTCCCTCTCGAGAGTTTTTTTTTTGCAGATGAGGCAGGTAACGAACCTGGCATTAACTTTCTTTTCATGAGAAGGAAAAGAAAAAAATTGCCAGATAAAATTCACTTTCACATGGGACGTTCTTGGCATTTCTTTCAGAAACTTTTACATCACTGTGTCATTTCTTTGTCTATCCTGGTTAAAGCAATGTCATGTAAATAGTTGTTTGAAAATTTTTTTTTAACGTGTTTACTTTGTTGGAGCGTTGTATATATTTATAAGTTATTAAAGTGTTATAATCCTACTACTTTGTTGGAGTACTATATATTTTTAATGTGACACATAATTGGGAAGACATTGATGTACAAAAAGGCATCCCTGGAATCTTCCGCTTCAGGCTCGGTCCCACACACCCTTACAGTGAGAATCCCCTCCCCAATCACAATACAGGATCGTTATCAGATAGTAGGAACGCGTGTGGTGTGACGGATCTCATGAGGTGGGGGCCTTGATCTACTGTAACTCCTTTGAACAGGGGTCATTCTTTACAGTTGGGGCCATAAACTGCATCCGCAGGGCTAGGTGATAGCCTGGGACCGGCCTAGACAATCAGACACAGAGGAAGAGGAGTGTCAGAGGGTGCTGTAGTAAATAGGGTGAAAGAGAGGTGTCGGGCGGGCACAGGGTGTGATACTCAGGGAAGAGCAGCGCAGATGGGGGGAGATTTTTGGCCCATGCATGAGAGAGAGAGCAGGGGTGACCAGTGCGTGGGGGAGATGCTTGCGAGGGTGGGGAGCCATGCTGAGGATCGGCGGCGTGCAGAGAGTGGGTCTGGTCAAGGCATCTAAAATGGCTGCCGTGCACGACAAAAGTGTGGCATTGGAAAAAAAGCAAGATGGCGCAGACAATGTTTATCAATACGGATTAATTTATAACAATTATTTTTAACAATATATTTACTCGCAGTGTCAAAATGGCGGTCAACACTTCCTGATTTCCTTCGAATCGAACGTTAACAGAAGTCAAGCGGCAAAAAAAAAAAAAAACGCTTACGCGCAACCGCTGGAAAACAATTATCAACATATATGAGCCTCCTCAACCACCCTCAGAAAACATAGGGGGTCAGGATACGTCTCCCATACCCCCTTATACCCAATACTCACATTGCTTTTCCTCCATCTTGTAATTTAATTAAATCGAAACACAAAATGGCGAATTCACGATTCGCTACCAGTTTGCGACCCGGTTCGCGAACCGAGAAGCGCTTCTATCGCGAAAAATAAAAAAAAAATTATTTGCCCCACGGGACCCTTTAATAACCCCAACATCATTCCTAGGGGGTCAAGAGGAGTCTACCTTGCCCCCTTTCATTAAATTCCCCCTTCGTTTTTCTCCTCCTCTTGTCTCTCGATCCTACCGAGAGACAAGATGGCGGCCGCACCGGACTGTTTAGAATGTTGACAGACACCGGAGAGCCAATCAGCTTCACTTCGCAAAGCTCCGTTACGCGAAAAGTACGCAATCTGGAGCGCTATCCGGGACGCTGTCACAGATATATCTGTTTTTTTAAACGTTAATTTCTCAAAATCCACTGGAGCACATATATTGAGACCCAGCAAAGGCACATCGGGCTAACAGTCCCTACAATTTTGCCAAGTTTCGTGTAAATCCATTCAGCCGTTCGAGCTAAAAGTGAGGCCAAACGCCCTATGGAAAAATGAATGGGAAAAACGCGTTTTGGGACCCCCCTTTTTTCTCGGCCCCCCCTTGACGAAACCCCCCCACATTTTCAGGGGCTGCTCAGAAACAAAATGTGCCATTTTCCTGAAAATTTCTGCCGATTCCGTCCACAAACGCCAAAGTTATTAGACATAGCATTTTCAAAAGTTCCATAGAGAAAAAATCCTAACTATATATACCTACTGGCGACCGCCAGTAGGTAATATATATATATATATATATATATATATATATATATATATATATATATATATATATATATATATATATATATATATGTATATATATATATATATATATATATATATATATATATATATATATATATATATATATATATATATATATATATATATATATATATATATATATATTACCTGTATATATATATATATATATATATACATATACATATATATATATACAGATTACAGAGAGATCTGATAAGCTCAAAAGCTCTAGGAAATTATATTTTTCAAAAAAATGAAAATAACGTACAAAATAAATACCATGGGGCAGATTTACAAGCCCCTGGCGCCACTTGTGCAGCACTTTTAACATTGGAAAAATGACACAAAAGTGGTGCCAGGAGCTTGTAAATCTGCCCCCCAGTTTATCTCTCTACGACCTTAAGCCAGGTCCTTCATGTATTCCTGCAGCATTTAAAAATGTATTTGTACAAACAGTGGTTAAGAGTAATAGCAACATTTTTAAGTTTAGAGACTGCAAGATTGGCTGACAGGTTCGCTAAACGTGAACAAGCCCTGAAAAACGTATTGAAGATAAAAATGACACAGTGACAGACTAGCACTTGACACAAGGGAACCAGGACCCCATGCCTGGCCAATTAAAAAAAGATCTCGATCTTGAACAGGCACGTATCATGGAAGTCAATTAGTGGTGGGATATGGCCACACTACACACTGAATGTGCTCTGATTCTGAGGAGGCTTAGGATTTTTGTGATGCCCTCATTTAATGATATGGACCAAGAGTTATTAAAGCAATGGCAAACAGATACAGTGGAGTGTTTTATGAAATTTATGAACATGCTGATCATACATGCTGAACAACAACTTGGTATAACAGCCCAAAAAATATAGGAATTAGAGAAATCATTCCAACCCATGAAATCCAAGAAACAAGTGATAAATGCATTAAGTGAGGCAGAATAGAGAATGGAACAACACAACACAAAAAAAGAGGTGCAATAAAAAAAATGTTTAACGGTGATAAGGTGGATTATGCAACTGGTAGGGTGCACACATCTGTGAGAAGATTTGATTCCCTATATACAGGCAAAAAATGGACAAAGTGCTTAGATAAGGTCTAAGAGGGAGGGGCAAGATAGGAGGAGGAGGAAGTAAAAAGGATTAAATACGGTGGATATAGTTCTAGTCATTAACCTTTCCTCAAAGAAACTTAAAAACAAGCACATTAACTTGCTCAACAAAGGCTTAACATTCTGCATGATTACTCCATTTGATTTGGCGACTGCAAGAATAGATCTTTAAAAGTTCTCTAGAAAGTTCAAGTTAAAAAAGTATTTTGCACAAAAGAACAAGTAGGTAAGAACTACAGACAAACAGCATATTTCCACCATTATTATTGTTGACATGAATCACCTGAAGGCACTATCTGATCTGTATGCAGAATCAGAAGGTGCCTTGGATTTTCCAGGGATGGGGAGTGGAGTTCTGGACTTTTTGGTTCCGTCCAGAGGTGTCAGGGAACAACACCCAAAGACCCCGGAGTTCCACCTGCCTTGGTGCACAAATGAACAGAAACACGGGCTTCTCGATGGTGGCGTCAAAGACCAAAGGTTTATTACTGCAGGGACACAGAAGTCACAGATACTACACACGGGCAGTAACCAGGAGCCTGTTCCATCTGTACAAAGCGGGTTGCTCCTTATATACTAAATTTTAAGCTGGGGGCGAATTCTTTACATGTAATACATTCCCAAAACCTTTGTGTCTAAAACAATAAATATTTGGCGTTACACAGGAACCGTCGATAATATCTGAGGCCAAACATTGCGAAGAGAGGGGTTCCCACTAGTTTGTCACAATTCCCTGTCAATATTGCATTCAGGACCCGGACCGCCTCATCGTAAAGTTCGTTACCTCCCCCTAATAAAGATTCAGAAAGAAAGAAACAGAGCCAGGTGTGGAAGATAGAAAAGTGGGATAAGGGATGTTTGTGGGTTGTAAATGGGCAAGGCTACCGGCTTCGGCCGCCTAATCATGATCAGGACAATGGACACGAAGACCAGTTTGGCAGGACTGGCCTCGGGCAGAGGAGGTAGCCTTTGTCGAGTCATGCAGCTACAGCGTGATCTGGTTTAAGGTGCACGTGTCATGAAAGAGGTGAATCTCCGGCTAAGGTTACGTGTCCTTAATCGAAATGAAGTGATCAGAGGTTATTGCGTATGTGAGGGCAAGAAACACAAAGTGGCGGCCATGATTTAAGATGGATGCCGTGGGTAGATCAGAAATGTGTTTATAAAAGGAGTGCTCTTGCTCGTAGCGTAGCGAAAACACCAGGATATACTAAATGGATCATTTGCGGTTCGCTGATACCAATATTATGTATTTCCGACAAACTTGAAAACACGGGTTCAAATCGTCACGGAACCTCACGGAACCTCAGACCCTCCTTTTGCCCTTACATAGGCAATTACTCAGTCTATGTCAGAATCTAGTTCTATGCTCATCAGGTCAGTGACATGCTGTTGTATCATCATCCTTTCTCGTATCTTTTCTCCAAACGCAGGTGGTTTTCTGAGACAAGTTGCAGCACAAAGACTACACAGAGCAGGACCACACTGGATAATCAGACAACATGAGAATAGGAATACTAAGATGACACCAATGACCATCAGAACCTTCCACCCCCACGCTGATATCAGAGTCCAAAACCACTCCATGAAGGACCAGTTTCCTTTGTCTACATGTATGGAGTCTGAAATCTTGTGCAACTTAGAGATCGCCTCATAGACTGTTGGAGCATTATTAGGAATAAAGACACAGCAGCTCGATTGGATCATTCTGCATACCCCACCTCGATCTGCAAGTATAACGTCTAGAACCATACGGTTCTGCAACGTCAGGAGCCTATCCGCCTGAAGCTCAGCTGTCAGATTGCTAAGGGCACCAGCAGTTTCGGTGATAGTAGATTCAACTACCCGTGTTAGCTGACGTATGTTTCTACTATTGGCCATAGGCCCCCAGAACGGAAGGAAGCCTTTGAAGAAGTCTCCAGCTTCCTGACCAGCGGTATCTTCCTTGTTGAAGACACCTCTCGCTACTCTGGTTCTGTGGTAATCAGATGAAGCAGTGTACGTTGGAGGCAACAGTCGAGCAATATAACATGAACCTGAAAAGTCAGCAGGCAACCATGTATACGCTCTATCTTGACAAATGAAGTAGGTACCCCTAGCAGTGAGAAAGGCAGGGGAAGAGTTAGCCGGAAACACATAAGTCTCTACGCACTCACTCCTCCCTAGCTGAGCTCTCGGATTTCTCCCGTTACCTTGCAAACAGACCTGACCTCGGTGAGGTACGACCCAGATTGGAGTTGAGCTTTTACGCTTGCTTTCTCCTAAACTAAGGCGATACTCTGAAGTATTCCAACTTAAATATACTCGCAATTCGTCTCTAGGGTAAGATGGAGTATTATTGACGTCCTTGACCATGTCAATAATTCCCTGGACTAAGGCTTTGTTGGCAGAGTTATATTTAGTGGAACGCGGTGGACGTGGAGGATAGGTTTCAAGAGCATAGGCAAAGATGGTTTGGAAGGCCTGAAATGATCCATTGTAGCTGTAAGGCATAACCAGATAGGGAATACCTTTATCCATAGTGTGGGGTATCAAACCACACACCCAGCAGTCTGTAGTGTTAACTACCAGTTGGTGTTGGTGCAAGAGCTGTACAAAAGTGTTGTTGGTGAACTCTGAGCGTCGGGCTTGCTCATGTTCTGGAAACGAGTGAAAAGAGTGTATAGAAGAAACAGTAGAAATAGCAGGATCAAGGGGAGGTACTGTAGAAACTGGCACAAAAATCAAATTTATACTAAAGACGATTCCACCCACCAATGTTGCTAAAACAATCAAAAATGTAATGGCACATTGCATCAAAAAGCATTTGCTATGAAGAATTCTATTAAGTCTGTTTCTGCGAACATAAATCACATTCTCTCGTTGCAGCGCAGGAAGCTCCATCTTCTACAATCCGCTCGCGACCACTGATGATGTGTACGTAGATGAAAATGCCTCTATCAGCCCTGGGAGTTCCCAGAACCAACAGAAAGATCGACCTTGTGTCAGACCCCTGCAAATTCAAACTAGGCACACAGCCACGACCCTACGGCTACCCAGACGGCAAGGCAATTTTAAAAACAATAAACAATAGCAAACTTCCTGGCTGAAGGCAAAAGTTCAATATATCAAAATCACAATATGCAGTTGCCTGCTTTATTTGTCCATTTTACGGCTTCTTAGGTTATATCTCTGCTTCGCTGGTACTGTCTGATCGGAAAATAGTGTATTACTAGCAGCTGTTGCAGAGTTTAAGTTCGCAGATAGCAAAGTTTCTTCTGATGCTGGAGACAAATGTTCAGTCTTTTCAGGAGGAGAGTCGGATTTTGGAGTGTCAGTAATCAATTCGGCATCGCTGAAAGAGATGAACTTCGGTGTGCTTTCAGATTCGGAGGCACCAATTCCCTTTTTCACCCAGTCGTCGTAAGGGAGCGGCAAAGGAACACGCTTAACATGAGATGCGTGTATCCAGTGCTTACGGCCAGCTACACGAACTGCTGTCCTCGTTGCCAGTAAGATCTGAAAAGGCCCCACAAATCTCGGCTGAAGGTTCTTCGTCCTCGCGAAGTTCTTGATGACAACCAGATCTCCTGGTTTCAGCTGATGCCCTGGACTCTCCGGAGGTTTTGGCAAAGCATCGAAAACCTGTTGATGAATAAGACTCAATTTAGCAGTCAAGTCGTAAAGGTAGTCTATCAACATAGGATATTCTATGGAGCAAAATTCTTTAGGCCTTGGTACACCCCAGATATTTGCCGGGCGACCAAAGACTATCTCGTAAGGGCTAAGCCCTATTCTAGAATGTACTGTTGCTCTCGTTGATAACAAGGCCAACGGAAGTGCGTCTGGCCAGGCTAAACCTGTGGATGCTTGTATTTTGGCTATTTTCAGCTTGAGGGTGCCATTGTAACCCTCGACTAAACCAGCAGACTGGGGATGGTTTGCACTGTGAAATTTCTGTTTCAATCCTAGGCCGGCACACACACTCTGCATAACTTTCCCTATAAACTCACTTCCGTTATCTGACCATACAATCCGTGGCATTCCATATCTAGGGAAAAATTCTTTGAGAAGAATTTTGGCAGTTGATAGGGCAGTATTGTCCTTTAATGGATATGCTTCTATCCACCTGGAAAAAGCACAAACTACCACCAGGACATACTTCAAATTATTGCAGCGTTCCATGTGAATGAAATCTAACTGAATCACTTCAAAGGGGCAGGAAGGAGGAGCGAAATGACCAGCTGGAGTTGGAGTTCCCTTGCCAGGATTATGCATCAAACACACCATACAATTTTTCACCACTCTTTCTGCACACTTACTGATTCCCTCATTCTTCCAGACCGGAGCTAACATCTTACATATCCCTTTAGAACTTATATGCGCTACTCCATGCGCCATCGTCACTACTGCAAGCACATACGCATCGGGCAACATCCAACGCTGCTGTTCTGTCAAATCAATCCAACATCCATTCGAGTCCAACTTGCCCGTACTTTCTCTCCATACACGTTTCTCTTCCTCAGTTGCTTCTTTCTGAATCTCTTTCACACTTTCCATAGTATCCTCACACATTCCAGACTCAGCAATCCATCTTGCAGACGTAGCAACATACATTCTGCTCATCGTGTCTCTAGCTGTCTGTTTAGCAATTTCATCAGCAAAAGCATTCCCGCGACCAACATCATCCGTGATTGCTTTATGAGCACTGCACTTCACAATCGCAACTTCAGTCGGCAAGGTTAGAGATTCCAACAAGTCGTTAACTAGCTGACCATGTTGGATCTTAGTCCCATGGGACGTAATGAAACCTCTTTCTCTCCACAAACGGCCAAAACTATGGGCCACGCCAAACGCGTACTGACTATCTGTAAACACATTCACTCTCTTTCCCTCAGCTAAAACACACGCTCTCGTTAGAGCTATCAATTCTGCAGCTTGGGCAGAATTCTGACTCACTCTTGCAGTCTCCACAATCGTCTTCAAAGTCGTTACTGCGTAAGCAGCAGTCACATCACCATTCTCCAATTTAAAACATGACCCGTCCACATACAGCGTACCATCCGGATCGGATAACGGAGTATCTTTTAAATCAATGCGTCCTTTTGTCTCTTCCTCCGTTTTGAAATAGCAATCATGTGGCTCGGAATCACTCGACTCTTGATCAGTCGGCAACAATGTTGCTGGATTCAATACATTACATCTTTTAATCTGAATGTGACTCGCTAGTAATGTCAGCTCGTAACCAGATAATCTCGCACTAGTAAGGTGTTGAGTCTTTGTTCGGTTCATGAGTGTATCCACTGCATGAGGAACCATGACCACTAGCATGTTGTTCATCACCAAACCAGCAGATTGTCGGATGGAAGCCGCAGCTGCCGCTGTAGCTCTCAAACAACTAGGCAACGCTCTGGCTACCGGATCTAATGTTGATGAAAAATACGCACAAGGGCGTTGTTTATCACCAAACTTCTGTGTCAGAACACTCAACGCGCAACCTTCTCTTTCGTGAACGTAGAGCGTGAATGGCTTACTGTAATCAGGTGTACCCAATACAGGAGCTGAACACAATGCTTTTCGTAATTCAGTAAAACTCTCTTGACATTCATCAGACCATGGCACCGGACTCGGAACATTTTTCCCAGTCAAAGCTACCAATGGTTTCGCTAAAAGAGAAAAATTTGGGATCCACTGCCTACAGTAAGAGGTAATACCTAGAAAGGCACGTACTTCCTTCTGTGTGCGTGGAACACTCATCTGCGTAATTGCTTTTATTCTTTCTGGGGTCAACTTCCTTCCCTCCTTTGACAAGAGATGACCTAGGTAGGTCACTTCTTGGCAGCAGTATTGCATTTTGGAAGGAGACACCTTGTGATTCAAATTAGACAAATGATGTAATAGGGAAATTGTAGCTGCTTTGCAAGTTTCCTTGTCATCGGCAGCCACTAGAAGATCGTCTACGTACTGTACTAGGGCAGAACCTGGAGGAAGGACAAAGGAATCTAACTGGCTTTTTAATGCTTGACTGTAAATGGATGGACTCTCACAATAGCCTTGTGGAGCGCGTTTAAATCTGAAACTGCGACCTCCTAGACAGAAGCCGAAAATATCCCTACTTTCTTCGGCTATCGGAATGCTGAAAAAGGCATTCTTTAAGTCAATAACTGAGAACCATGTGGCTGTAGCAGGAATCAATGTCAACAAGGCAGTAATGTCTGGCACCACAGGAAACTGCGGGACTACAATCTTATTAACTTCTCTAAGGTCTATGACAAACCTGTACACTGGAGGTTTTGTAGGATCAGTTCGTTTCAGAATCGGCAATACAGGACTGTTACAGACATTTCCTCTAGTTTCTTCAACCACACCTTTCTTAATCAAATCTTGCACAATCAATAAAAGTGCACGCTCTCCTTCACTAGATATTTTATATTGCGGGATTCTTGGAAATTTTACATTTGCTTTCAAAGTTACCACATACGGTGGAATTTCTAGGAGACCTACATCATTAGGACCAGTCGCCCAAAGAGAATCAGGGAGTGAATGTAGCTCCGGCGGGAGTGCATCCATTGACAAGTACATCGGAGAGGTGATATTTTTACCCAATGTAAGCTGTACTCCTTCCGGAGAACAGTACAATGTCGCATATAGTCGTTTTAACAAATCTAAACCAAGCAGATTTTCATTACAACCTGTCGTCAAAATCAGGGGTGCTTTCAATTGGCATGGTCCAACAGAAATAGACAAAGGACCAGATATCGGGTTGTAAACAGGGGCGCCTGAAAAACCTACGGAAACATTTGTTGAGCCGGACAAAGGTGCGCCAGGGAGTTTCGCATGAATGATAGAACTTTTTGCGGCACCAGTATCCAACAGAAACGGTTCGACTACACCTGATGTTGCTACTGCGACATAAGGCCCACTCTGATCCACTGGAACTGATACTACTCCCTCTCTCTGTCCATGGCTGTCCTAGTACCCATTTTGCTGAAAACCCTCATCTACTTCATTATAGTCCTCAACAAGATACTGTTGAGATCTATTTTGCTGAGCAGATTGTCCATTTCGTTGATCAAAGTGATTGGAGGGACGATCATTCGTTTGTGGAGGCATAGCACCTCGTCCTCGACCTCTAGAATTCTGCACAAAACCACCACGACCTCTCTGAGCTGCTGCTGCATTATTTTGCGCTAAGATCGGACATTCATTTTTATAGTGACCCTCTTTCTTACAGTACGCACACTGATTCCACTGATATTGAGGTCTTGATGAGCTATAATCTGTCCTTTGGTACGAACCTTGCTGCGTATTAGTCTGATTCGTGCGAGGCGGATACGCCTGCTGCAAAAGAACTTTAGTTTTTAAATCTTTCGTTTTCTTTTCTGATTTTTCCTTTTCCTCTTTATCCCTATTTTCATAGTACTGTGCAGTCGCAAGTATTTGCGCTGTCGTAGATACAGCCCAAGCACTTTCTGAATCCTTTAATTTATTGCATAATTCAGGTAACAAATTATGCACAAATTTATCGACAAACAGTCTTTGCCCTCCTTCTGTACTCATGTCCTGACCACTATGATCTACAAAAGTCTCTTCAAACCTCGTGAAGAAGTCGGAGACACTTTCGTCTTTCTTCTGCCTGCATGCTGACAGCTTCTCCCAATTTACACGTAATGCTGGCATCAGAGTCTTCATTAGATCAATTATTCTACCTGGAAGATTAGCAATTAGAGGTTTGGGTTTTGCGCCACCTATTTGCTGACCATCTGCTGCAGTGATAGCTGCCCAATCACCACCTAAGGCAGCTTGATGATCCTCTCTACGAATTTTAGCCCACACTGGTTGCGGAACTACATTACCAAACAACATATCGATGTCCGCTAAGTTCATTATACAAGCCTCAACTGTCTGTGTCAATTCCTTGTAATATCCAGCTGGATTCTTACGTGGATCTGGCAAGGCCTGTTTCACCGCTAGCACTTCAGCTCGCTTCCATGGAATGTGTATCCACACTCGTTGGAACTGTGCGGGAGCAGCTGCAATACCTGCATTATCATCACGTTGTATTGCTTCGCGCCAGATTGGAGGAACCTCCCTCATAGGATATTGGCGACTTAGCTTCATTTTACCTTTTTCTAAGTCTCTCGGTGAACGAAGAGATGGATCATTCCTAAAACTTAAAATAAGTTCCATCGCTTCCTTTATATTCTCACCCACTATCATTCCAGCAGCGAACTCTTTTTGAACTCTAATTAAATCTTCCAAATCTGATTCGACATCATCTTCTTCTATTTCTTCACGTAACAACGAGCACATCTCATCAAAGACGTACCGTTGCGTTGGTTCCCCCCACTGCATAAATGTGTCTAACACATCTCTCGTACTATATCTTCTACTCTTCGAAATCCATCTGAGAGCCGTGGAATCTAAAATTCCCCGTTCCTCAGTACTTGGAAGCTGACTACGTCTCTGAACAGAGTCAGGAGTAGGAGTCTTAATTAAAGTTTTATATAAAGGAGACAGCATATTAGTAACAGAATCAGTGATTCTTCGACGAACAGAAAGTGGAGTTAGCACACTCGCAGACGTAGAGAACGCAGTAGAGGTAGGAATAGATAACGGAACAGTAGGAGTATCGAGAAAAATAGTTTGCGGAACAGTAGGTACAGAAGTAGGTATAGAGGCTGGCAGTGCAGGAAGAGGAGGAGCTGTAGGAACATTCACATTCATCACAGGAGGTACGGGAGCTTGATTCTGGGGGACAGGAGCAGGAACACCAGGTTGTCCAGCAACCGGCAATTGAACATTCGGGACAAGTGGAGCCGTAGCACCTTGTGCATACGGTGGAGGTGACCGTAACAGATAAGATAGCAGAGGATCGTTTTCGGAATCCTCCAGTATCTTAGCCATTTTCGATGGCAAGGCAGGATAGCACTTGTCAATCGCTAGATTATGCTCTCTAATGGCTACATCTATGGCCTTCTCACACTCGTTAGCCTGCAACTGTTTAGCCGCTTGCTCTAGAGTTAACTCTTCTTGTTCTTTCTGTTCTTTCTTCAACCTTTTCATTTCTCTCTGTTTGGATTCTTTTCGCCAGTAACGAAAAGAATCAAACATTGCCGGCCGGGCTTTCTTCTTGAACAATTTCGCTTCTAAGTTGTCGAGAATCTCGGGTTCAAAACTACCATGTAGTGGCCAACTAAGGACACCATCCTTCTTACAATAACGGACCCATACCTCATTATAAGATATAGGACCCACGCCATGCTTACAATATAAATCATATAGGGGAGTCCCAATCGGAGGAACCAGACATGAGTCCTCCAATCGTGAGTCACGGTTGCAACCAAAACAAGACAACATTTTCCGACTTACCATTTTCAGTCCGGAACACTAAACAAACAAACACGGAACAAATATGTGCACTCGAACCAAGAACTTAGGCCTACCAAAACGAACTGATGTATCGATACCCAAACTAAACCAAAATAGATTATCGTAATTAGAACAACCAGTGATAATCTTACAAAACCAAACCAAACCAAGAACCGATCAAGGATTTTAACAATCCTCACAAAAGTAACCAGCTAGCTATCACTAAATACTTAACTGAGTCACTGAAGACGTCACCAAGGAGAAACCCGTCACGTTTCGCTGTACTAAGGACTGCACCTCGGGTCCAAGACAGGGCGACGGTCAAGGCAACGGCCCACTGCAGCCGTCCTGAACGGGAAACCCTCGTGGAAGAGAACTTCGGGCCACTTTTGCGATATGCCGGGATCGATGAAGTGGGGCGCCTCCCTCAGGAATCTTCACACGAAGCTTCTCGAACTCTTCAGGCTTTTGGACCGGTACCGAATGACGTCGCCCCACCTTGGGCGCCAATTGGAGTTCTGGACTTTTTGGTTCCGTCCAGAGGTGTCAGGGAACAACACCCAAAGACCCCGGAGTTCCACCTGCCTTGGTGCACAAATGAACAGAAACACGGGCTTCTCGATGGTGGCGTCAAAGACCAAAGGTTTATTACTGCAGGGACACAGAAGTCACAGATACTACACACGGGCAGTAACCAGGAGCCTGTTCCATTTGTACAAAGCGGGTTGCTCCTTATATACTAAATTTTAAGCTGGGGGCGAATTCTTTACATGTAATACATTCCCAAAACCTTTGTGTCTAAAACAATAAATATTTGGCGTTACACAGGAACCGTCGATAATATCTGAGGCCAAACATTGCGAAGAGAGGGGTTCCCACTAGTTTGTCACAATTCCCTGTCAATATTGCATTCAGGACCCGGACCGCCTCATCGTAAAGTTCGTTACCTCCCCCTAATAAAGATTCAGAAAGAAAGAAACAGAGCCAGGTGTGGAAGATAGAAAAGTGGGATAAGGGATGTTTGTGGGTTGTAAATGGGCAAGGCTACCGGCTTCGGCCGCCTAATCATGATCAGGACAATGGACACGGAGACCAGTTTGGCAGGACTGGCCTCGGGCAGAGGAGGTAGCCTTTGTCGAGTCATGCAGCTACAGCGTGATCTGGTTTAAGGTGCACGTGTCATGAAAGAGGTGAATCTCCGGCTAAGGTTACGTGTCCTTAATCGAAATGAAGTGATCAGAGGTTATTGCGTATGTGAGGGCAAGAAACACAAAATGGCGGCCATGATCTAAGATGGATGCCGTGGGTAGATCAGAAATGTGTTTATAAAAGGAGTGCTCTTGCTCGTAGCGTAGCGAAAACACCAGGATATACTAAATGGATCATTTGCGGTTCGCTGATACCAATATTATGTATTTCCGACAAACTTGAAAACACGGGTTCAAATCGTCACGGAACCTCACGGAACCTCAGGAGTCTATCACATTTTGAATATTGTGAACCAATGGTGATACTCACTGATGCTGCCATAACCAGTAATCATAAGCCAAAATTAAAATGGTGTCCTCAATTGCCAGCTGGGAACAAAATGTATCTTTTCCATGAAGTGACGATAGAAGGATCAAACAGCATATATTGTAAATAACAAACAATAAGAGCGGAAAATATCACACCAATATGACAAATGATGATTGGACAGCTTTAAAAGACCTTCTGGATGACTGGATAATAATGAGAGCATCAAATAAAGGGGGAAACATTGTCGTTATAGACCGGCTGAAGTACTTCAAAGAAGAAAAAAGAGAAATTACAGATAAAGAGAACTATGAAAATTTGAGCAAAGATCCAACAGAAGAACACACCAGAGTTTACCATTAGGAACACAGCAAGTGGCATGAGAAGGGATTCCTCGACAACGAGGAGTACGCATATCTGAGAAATGATCCTCCAGTTAGAACAACTATTTACTTTTTGCCCAAAGTGCATAAAGATATCCCCAACCCACGTGGGAGCCCAATAGTAAACTCTATAGGTTCCCTCTTAAAGAATGCCTCCAGATTTATAGACTTATTTTTGCTTCCATATGTACTGCTTTTACCATCGTATCTTAAGGATTCAATGAATTTTCTCAATGGAATCAATGGTACTCCGTGGAAGGAGGGATACCTTATGGCCACAAAAGGTGTTGTAGCATTGCATGCATCAATAGAACACACAGATGGTCTTGAGGCTGGTAAGTACGTTTAAGATGCAATCTACCAGTCTGCTGGAATATAGAGAGATGGTCATGGATATGCAATGACTCATTACATATTTTGTTTGATAACAACACCTTTCTACACTAGAAAGGAACTGCTATGGACAAGTCTTTTGCCCCCACAAATGCCAATCTAACCATGGGGAGGTGGAATGCAGAAACAGTTTGGACTGAACAAAGTTAAAAAGTCTTGAAGCAAGTGATTGTATGGGTGAGATGCATTGATGATATTTCAATATAGGATGGAACAAAACACATAAAAAATTTAAGGTCACCCACTAATATCAGTGCCACAGAAATTGCCTGTACCATATGGCGAACTCCTCAGAGTGAGATACAATTGGTCTGAGGTCTGCCAAAAATTCATCTGTAGAGGTTATTCACAGTCAGTACTAGATGATACACTAAAGAGAGATGTAAACTGGCACGGACGAAGGACAGACAGGCTCAAGACCATTGATAATTGACCATTGTATATTTTTTTATTGAGGAAAGGGGAGTGAAGGGAGATAGAATAAAGTCTCTTAGGTCATGTCCTCTCCTCCAGCAGTACTTAATGCTTGTGGCTCAAGCAATGGATTTCCTTTCTTCTCTGGTCCCAATGTTCCAGCCTCCCAGGTCCACAGGCTTCAGGTATCCCTCAGTGGCAAAAACACAAACATATGTCAGTCCATAGAGTGGCCAGGTGCTTGTATATCTTCACCTGTGAAAGTGGTTGCATGTATTCTTATCTTTTCTTCTATTGCCCACTCTTCCAGCTGTACCCCTGTACCATATCGTGCACAGTGCTCTCAAGTCATGCCCACTCCCTTTATCCCGGCTTCCCGAGTCTCTTCACTTTCAGAGGTCTTTGAATTCCGTCCCCCCACCTGATGTCCCAGCCCATGAGAATGGCCTTAAGCCATGACTCCCTTGGGCTGTAGCAGAGGGATTCACCGCGTCCGCCTGATTTACTGATCGGCTTTATTCTTCCACGTGTCCGATGTTCTGAAGTCGGCTGTTCTGGAAGGGCCTGCTCCGTCTCTAGGGATCTCCAACACTGTTGGGCTCTCTACGTCATTTTCAATTCAGCGCTCCTCTCTCTCCGCTTCCTTTTCTGCTTTCTCTGCATCGTCTTCAGCTCGGGTTTCCTTTCCTTCTGCTTTCTCGCACTGTAGCACTGCCTCAGCCTGCAGCTTGTCCAGTCCTGATGGAAATGTAATGATGTTACCAATGGAGACTAGACTGCAGCTGTGGTCTGCTCCTGCCTCAACATCCCCATTAAAAGGGGAATGGAGAGCCACCACCGGATTACAAGAGCTGAGAAAAGAAAGAAGAAAAAGCTGTTAGTCACCAAAAAGGCAACTTTGAGAAATGAGGAATCATGTAATGACATCAGGTACATTATATAGACTTCATTGTGTCAATCCATGAAGTGAAAGAACTAATACAATGAAATAGTAAACTGCTTAAAATGGATGATACCTTACTGTCCAACCACAAAAGATCTCCATCAAAAAGGCAGCTTTACTGGTAGTCTGTCTAACAATCTGTAAGTTTGATAACTCAAACTGGCTTACAATCAGACAGAAAGGTTTTTGGTGTTGTTTAATCTGTAAGGCTTGGTCCATTGGCCAAAACAAGGCAACCCTTTGACCTGCATAATGGAAAATCAATGATGATGAAGCAATGAATAATTTGTGAGGCAACATATGTGGTATGCATCGCGGAGTGCAAATGCAGAGAGAAATATGTAGGCAGCACTGTTGACAAACAAAACCTACTTATTCTGCAACATCTCAGGGCCATTTCCAACAAGGACTTTACATATGCTATGGCTAAAAGTATCTAGGAAAACCATAATGGTAATTTTCGGAAGCTGGCCTTTTATACAGCAAACTAAACAGAGGTATACTGTGCAAAGAGTCAAGCAATTCCCTATAAATTGACAGGGGATTATGCTAGCTATTCCAAGGTGCTCTGCTAGGGGGAAGTGTGGTCGAATGGCCTAGGCTTGTCAGTGGGAGTGTTAGACATCTGCTGCATATACAAAGTTGATTGGATGATATAAACAAAATAATTAAATCCACACCAAATAATAAAAATAAAAAATACCACAGAACTTTATATATATTAGGCACCAAAACCATCATGATCAGGCAAGTACATTTTGAGTAAGAAAAATATACAGTGTTCAAAAGTCGACAACGTGCAGTTTCTGAAGCCGTAATGTTATCCATTTGAGGAACGGCATATACTGTGTAAAGGCATTTTAGGGTAACTTACAGGACCAATATTCTGGACTTAGAGTGAATATGTGGCAGGTCCAAGGAATCAACAACTGGTCATCAAGGGCAGCAATGGGGTGACTGGTTGCAGATGTGCAATGTAGCGTTAGATGCCCCTTGAATTCAAGGGTCTGGTTAAAAAGAGGATGCAAGCTGGGACTAGGGAGCCAGTCCAGTTGGACCACCAGGGGGGCTCAGGCATCACACGTTAGTCTGGGCAGAGTTCGCACTACACGAAGCTCCGCAAGCTGCAGAGTGCCATAGAAAAAATGCAGTTCACATTAATTTTCAGTGGCAGGTGCTTGTCCGTGCTGTGAAATTATTGCACACTTCACTATGCACAGCACAAGCGGGCACTGCTTCCTTTCTGCCGTTCAAGTACATTTTGTACTCGAGCGGTAGCTTTCGCAACGTGAACAGTTGGTTTCTCAATGCGAGCGGTCGCAAACATGCACAGCCAATGGCATTGACAAATCCAACTGTCCGCATTGGGCAATCATGCCGGGATGTTGATTTCCCTCGCTCACGCTTGCTAACTTGACGTTGACGTGCGCAAATGAGGAAAAATCTCACAGGGAAGTGGATTTTGGTTTGTCGACTTGACAAGCACAAGCGAGCAAAAAAACTCCACGAGCTCCATGTAACGAGGTGTGCGGAAAACTCTGCAAACTCCGCAAGCGGAGTGGAGTTCACTGCCTAGGCTTACTCATGATGCTCTGGGACATGGGGAAAACATTGGCCTCCTACTCCTTGGGCTGGAATGACTGGATGCTGGTGTGTCCTGAGCATCAGGGTTCTGTCATGGGAGACACTAATGGTAGAGGCGCCTGCACAAAGAGGCTGCTGCAGGAAGTCCATAGTTGGCTATGTGGCTATGCACATTCTGTGACCCCCTGTTTACTGTCATGGGCCTTTGGTTAAACTAAACTATGTATGCATATGTGGCAGCCATAAATCAACATCATGGCATGCTGCACACACACTCAGTCAGCTTACAATGTTTTGGATCCATACTTCCTTGGAGCTGTGCTTGAGTGTCATAAGGTAAATACACACTTGCAGCTTACTCTCTCCCAGAATGTGCTAACTTTTCACATTGCTAGATTTGGTATACGCCTGCATCAAGTTGAGGATGTGTGAGTGTTGACAGTGACTATAACATGAAATGGCAAACACAAAGATATTGAATATAAATATATATACATTGTGCTGAAATCAGTTTTTTTCTCAGATGTAATCTATCCAGTTGCAGAACATTTAGCAATAGAACTTATGTACAAAGTCCTTGAGTCGCCTGTTCCCAGCCACTGTATTTTGGATCTCCCCTACAAACTCATGCTCCATTAGTGGGTCCTGCTCATGACGGTTTACATCCCACTGGAAATTTGTCCGGACACAGATGTTATGGCAAATGGCACATATTAATATGATCTTGTAGACTATAGGGGGTGAGAATAACAATCTACCCCCTGACATGTCCAAGCATCTGAATGAGGGCTTCAGAACCCCATAGTTTCTCGCCACAAATTTCCTGTTCTTGGTCAGTGCTTGATTGTAGTGCTGATCAGTCGCAGTCTTGGGATGTGCTATTGGGGTCATGACCCATGGCTGTAGACCATAACTTTGTTCAGATGGATTTTATAAAGAAACTAGCTTACCTGTCGCACGTTGCTACTATCTCAGAAGAAAGGAAATTCAAGAAAACTCGTTATGATAACATTATATTTACATTGTGTCATTGTTATTGAAACTTATTCATTTTAATATGGAAAACATTTCAAAGTGTGGCTTGAGCAGTGCGTACTCGATCAGCTTCCAATCTTGATTCTGGTTGCTCTCCTGTTTCATTCGAGCGTGCTTGAGCAGAGCGTAATTGATCGTTTTCCAACCTTGATTCTCGTTGCTCTCCTGTTTCATTCGAGTGGGCTTGAGCAGTGAGTAATCGATCTGTTTCCAATCTTGATTCTCGTTGCTTGTTCGTTTGAGAAGAACGGGCTTGAGCAGTGCGTACTCGCTCGGCTTCCAATCTTGATTCTTGTTGCTCGTTCGTTTGAGAAGAACGGGCTTGAACAGTTTGTATTCAAACAGCTTCTAATCTTGCTTCCCATTGCTCATCTGTTTATGAAGCTCGTAATGCCTTTTTCTTTCGTGCTTCTGATGTAGATTGACCAATCGATTTCCATTTGAGGGTCATAACTGACAACGATGATTGCAAATTTGCTGTCTATTTCAGTATTTGAAAGATTATGAGGGTCCTGGGGGGCCAATTTTTGGGCCCTGGGTGGCCGATATTTTAAAAAATGTTATGCCAGAAACCTTCGCGGAGTGTACTCAACAACTTCCAAAAGTTTCATGGCGATCGGATGAATGGTGTAGTAATGCTTTAAGGACAAACAGACAGACATACATACATTTTTTTTTATATATATAGATAACACCTTTCAAAGATTTAGCTCTCTGTTACAGCAACATTCCTGTCCATGTATGCTATGTGTACTGAATCACCCATACACATTTCTTTATTTTTTTTTCAAAACCTTTATTGTACATTTCAATAACATTACAGGCATGGACCTACAACTACAGGGGCCGTCCGCTAATCAAATTAGACGCGAGTATAGTACTGTAGAACACAGCTCTACAGCCGACAACCCTGGGGTTCGGCAGCGATTCAGGATACAGTTCGTATTGATCGCAGGATTTATGTACAGGATGAGATAAAGGTTTTGTATTTTATTTATATATAAATCTAATTATAAACAATAAATAAACAACAACGAACAAGGCAAAATGGACAATATCGATGTGTACCTGCTCCAGGGGGGGAAGAAACCATGCCAAATGTCAATATACGTTTTCGATGTTAAATGAAAAAGAAGAGGGGGGGGCAGAGAAGAAGTAGACTACTGTGTTTTCAAAGATCTAAAAAGTACAAGGAATGTCCGGCTAGGGAGACAGCAACATTTCAGGACTATCTACAAAGGGAGGAGTGCACACCTCCCCCCGGTACGAATTCCATTGGTCCCAAATTCTATCCCATTTCCTTGGTCTGCCACGGGCCACATACACCGTTTTTTCCCGAAGCATGCACCAGTCCATGTTTTCCTTCCATGCTGTGACCGTGGGTGATCTTTGGGACCCCCACAATTGTGCTATGTCTCTCTTTGCTATCATGTTCCCAAGGGTTGCCCATTGAGTCTGTGCTACATTATAATCAGTCGGTTCCCAGACATTCAGCAGACAGCGCCGGGCTAAGGGCAACAACGAAACTCCCGTAACCTCTTCCATAACTGCATGCACTCCGTTTCAGAACACTACCACCTCTGGACATTCCCAAATGATATGAAGGAAAGTGCCCATTAAACCACATCCACGCTTACACAATCCATCCACAGAATAACCCATACGAGTAGACGGGGCCAGTTATATAAATCCGGTGTAGAATTTTGAGTTGCACCAGCCGAAGACGGGCCGGGATTGCGACCTCCTTAGGAGAGGATATCGCAGCTTGCCAATCCTCATCATCCAACTCCAGCCTATTGCTGGTCCAAGGAGGTGCACTAGTAGATCTGTACGGTCGTTAATAAATTTTTTATATATCAAGGAAATGGTGCTGTCCGGAACATGTCCGTCCAGCACCCGATTTTCAAGAGGGGACGATTCTGGAATTGCGACCCCGCCCGGAAAAACTGAGGTCAGTGCATGGCGGATCTGCATATTGCGAAAATACTCCCTATCACTAAGCTCATATTCCACCTTTAACTCCTCGAAGGTCTTAATCCTATCTTTATTCCAAAGATCTCTGACCCTACAAATACTGATAAGATCCCACTTCTCAAAGCCCTTCATCTTACTTAAGCTACCCTGTCTTTCAGTGATGTAGAGCGGGGTCGCCCGGGTCAATCTATCTGACCACCCCATTGCTGCATTCGCACTATGCCACACTCGTACTACAATCTTAGTGGGTCCCAATAGCTTACCTCCGACTGACTTGGAGTAAAGCGCCCTGTTGTAATCTCCACCCGGCAACTGCCACTTATCCATTTCAAACGCGGGATTTGGCATAGGGCCATACATTGCGTGATTAATTGCACCCAGTTGAGATGCCCAGTAATAGCGCTTGATATCCGGTAGTGCGATACCCCCGTCATACCAGGGCAATGTCAATATAGCCAAGGCGATACGAGGAAGTATCTGCCTCTGTAAACTCTCTACCTCCCGGAAGTAACTTGCCGGTACGAGATCAAGCGTATTCTGAAGCGTGTTTAAAAACCGTGGCAGAGACATCATTTTGAAAAGGGCCACCCATCCGAGAGGGGACAACGGCAGGTTACACCAGGCCGCTACGTCAGACTTCAGCCGCCGGAGCGGGGGAAGCAAGTTGCGCTCATAACGGACAGCGGGGTCCAGTGAGATGAAGATCCCCAGATATTTAAAACCAATCTGCGATACCTGTATCGGGCAGACACGCGGCAGGGGGGGACCGTCTCTAGTAAGGAGAAGTTGTGGAGAAGTGTGGCTCACTGGTTAGAGCAGGCAGACCCTGAAGCAGAGGTCAGACCCGGGACCAGGGTTCAATTCCCAATGCGGCAGGGTCTTGAGCTCAAATGTCCATGGACTCGATAATTCTCGCTTCGGTGCCTGACCTAATCATGGGTTCACACTCTGCAACTCTGGGCATTAAGCTTGCTTAATCTCCACAACGGCCCCCCGCGGCGGGATGCCTGGCTTTCACCTTGGGGATGCCCTGTAGGGGATATCTCACAGGGAAAAGCCAGGACGGGTTCCCAAGGCAAGCGCGGAGATACCCCTTCGGGGGTCGATTCAGGCGCTATATAAGAAACATAATAATAATAATAAGGATATAGACACAGGGCTTACTCCAGTTATTCACCAGACCAGAGTTCTTCCCGAATGAGTTAAGCACGTCAAACAATACTATCAATGACTTCCGAGGGGATGTGAGGTACAGCAAGATATCATCCGCATAGAGTGATATTCGATCCTCGAAATCAGGGGTCCACCGAATACCCTTAAGCGATGGCTCCCACCGCAACCAAGCGGCCAGGGGTTCCAAGGCAAGGGCGAAAAGCAGTGGGGACAATGGGCACCCCTGCCGCGTGCCTGTCCCGAGGACAAAGGACCCAGAGACCCTGCCGTTTACCACAACCTGGGCCAGTGGTTCCTCATACAGGAGTTTAACCCAGCCAATGAAGCCCGGGCCAAAACCAAACTTCGCAAGAGCAGCCCACAGATATGGCCATTCCACTGTATCAAAGGCCATCGTGGCATCCAAGGAAACCAAGATGGCCGGCTCACGCAGCGACTCCGCTCTCGCTAGGACGCCATGAAGACGACGCAGGTTTAATGCTGTATTGCGATGTGGAATAAAACCTGACTGATCCGGATGTATCAAATCGCTAATCACCTTTATCAGTCGGTTTGCCAACAATTTTGCTAGAATCTTGGGTTCTGCATTCAAAAGTGATATAGGCCTGTAAGACGTACATTGATCCCGTGGTTCCCCTCCTTATGCATCACGACAATGGTTGCAAGTCGTTGATCACAGGGAAGGGAACCAACGTCTCGCGATTCCAAGAACATTCCACGGAGATACGGCGCCATTTTGTCTGGACGCAGCTTGTAAAGCTCGATGGGGATACCATTCGGGCCCATAGCTTTTACCGAGCGGATGGAGCGGATAGCAATTGTGACCTCATCGTCGGAAAACTCTGCATCCATCAAATCTCTATCAGAATCAGATAGACAAGGCAACGCGATGTCTCGTAACAACAAATGCGAGTCTTCTTCCGGTGTGTCTGAGACTGGTGAATATACCTTTCGAAAGTGTTCAGCAAAACACTCAACTATCTCAACCGGGTCCACAACATGCACTCCATCCACTCCCTCAATCACGGGAACCACACGACTCGACCTCTCCTATCTATCCAACTAGGCAATCAGCTTCCCTGCTTTGTCTCCAACATCATACAGCCGTCCCTGCTGCTCACGACTCATAGCTTTAGCCGCATCCGTTACCAGGGCCCTATAGTCAAGTTGTTTGAGGTTGAGAACGTGCAACTTATCATGTGTAATACCAGACTCCAATTCCCCCTCCAACTCAGTTATCTCGGCCTCCAGCCATACCACCTCCTCATTCTTTCTTTTCTTTGCACAAGCAATCAACGACAGTGCCTGACCACGGATTACCGTCTTGAAAGCTTCCCACAGTGAAATTGAGGAGGACACTGACCCCACGTTTTCGGCAAAGTAATGGTCTATAGACTTGATCAATCCCGCCCGGGTCTTAGGGTTACAAAGATGCCAGGGATTGATCAGAGCTACTCGACCTTTGGAGCCCATCTGCATGTCAATGGAAAGCCACAGTGGGGAGTGGTCCGAAATACCCCTAGCCAAGTGTCCAACTTCCCTCACGAGGCGGCCTGTGGAGCCAGCATTAGAACATAGGCCAGCCTAGCGAGGCTACCATGTGCACCTGAGTGAAAAGTGTATTGTGTCTTCCCCGGGTGCATCAATCTCCAGCAATCCACCAAACCCAGTGTCTCCAAGAAGCTACCCAACCAAGACTGCGATCTAGTGAGATCCCTGGGGGGCTGCGGTCTTCCCTACCAGAGACAACGGAATTTAAATCTCCGCCCATAACAAGAATACCCTCAGGGAGCCCCATCACTATTCTTCCCAAATTAGCGAAGGTCATTGTTTGCAAACCTGGTGGAACATACACAGAGAGTAGTGAGATCGTCTTCCCTTCCCACCTACCCGTGATGGCGGCAAAGCGCCCCCTGTCATCCAGAATGATATCATCTAACTCCAGGGGGAGGGAACTCCTAACCAGGATACCCGCCCCCCTAGATCCAGAAGTGAATCCTGAGTGTGTGATTAAGCGGTAACCTCTCCGATTCATGGCATGGCACGTATTGCCAATTAAATGTGTTTCCTGCAGTAATACTACATCAGGGGAAAGACGTCTCAGAAGCTGTAAGACTACTCCTCTTTTTATCCTATCCCCCAGACCATTAACATTCCAACATAGTACCTTCAACCCCCTACCCCCATCTCAGAAGTAAGGGCAGGATCCACCCCTCAGCGAACAGATCACCCGAATCAAAATATACAACAATGCATTGCCTCGAAATGAAAGAAAACCAAACAAAGCCCCCCCACCCCCCAAAGAATCCCCAGAACACATCCCCCCACTCTGCACCCCTGCGTTAGACTGAAAAGCCACCCCAACTTGCAGTGTGCCTGTCGCCTTAACATAAAACTAGTCTGCAAGAAGAAAACCCTCGGAAGGAGGGAAAGTCCCGTCCCCCCGACCATCTCTGGGTATTACATCAGTTGCATTACCAATACAAAAGTCATCAAACCACAGCTGCGAGTTCCGTGTACTGCCCGGGACCGGTTACCACTCCTCATTCTTGTTCCAGCGGGCCACCTTCCGCGCCTCCAGAATGTTCCGAGCGGTCTTGTTGCGTCGGCAAAGTGTCAAGCCAGTCACTAACGCTCTCAGGCCGATCAAAGAAGAACGTCCGTTCGTTGTACTCAACGCGAAGCCGAGCTGGAAAAAGCATTGCATACTTCAAACCCATGTCTCTCAGTCTCCGCTTCACCCCCAGGAACCCCATCCTTTGTTTCTGAATGGATTGTGTGAAATCCGGGTAGAAGCTAACCGTAGTGTTCTCGAACTTAGTGGGGCCACCTGCCCGTAACGCCCGCAGGATAGCGTCTCTATCCCTAAAGTAAAAATTCTGGCTATTATAGGCCGTGGAGGGGTGCCTGGTTTATGCTTTCCACCCGGAACTCTGTGCGCACGTTCCACAGCAAAAAAGTTGCTGAGGCCCTTGGGGGCCAGATGATTCAGAATAAGATCTTCCACGAGGAGGTCTGTGGTCAACTCGGTCGACTTCTCAGGGACTCCGATGATACGAACGTTGCTGCGCCTTGCCCGACTTTCAAATACTTCCAGTCGGCGGGCAAAAAAGTTGTTGGAGGACCGTAGATTACAAACCTCCGCTTGTAAATCGGACACATCGGTCGTAAGGCTGGTGGTCTTTATGTCTAGAGACTTGACCTTTTTGTTGGTCTTCGCCAGGTCTGACCTGATCCGGTTTACATCTATAGCCACTGTATCGAGCTTTAGGGCCAATGTCTCATATTGTTGGCCTATGGATGTCTTCATGCTAGCAATGGCGCCCATGACATCACGTAAGGTCAAATTATCCATTGCAGCCGAGCCATCTCCGGCCTCTTCCAGAGTTCTACTCGCACCACTGGGAGATCCTTTAGGCTGGGTATAGCGATCCATAATATTTGAATGAATGGTGCCCCCTCGGTGTTTGGTTTTGGTCTTCCGCTTCTCGCTGTCTGGTCTGTCCGCCCTGTTGAGCGATGTGCCCCGGAGGGGCCTCTGGGACCTGGTAAGAATGGCTCCTCACAAGTCGGTCCAGGGAGAGTCTAGATATGGGTTGTGACAGGCAACCACACAATCCGGCGAGTTAGACCGCCTGCACCAAGCGTGATTGCAAAGTTTGGACCGTGGGCCATCAAAGTTGGGCGGTGGTAGGCTTAGGTAGAAAAATCCCAAAATGAAACCGAAAGTCCATCCAGGGGCGCAAGTCAGCTCCCGCTGGCCGTTGTTGTCCAACTACCACCTGGGCACCACGGTGACTCGAGTCCCTGGCTGTTCCTTGGAGTAGGCCACTAATCTTCGGAGTGGCGTCAGTTCGGTTTCCGGCATCCAAATCGATTTCTGAAAACAGCTATTGTGTCAGCTGGGTTATGTCCTTAATAACCCGTCATCATAATCAGGATTAATGGCAGGATATATGCGGGAGGCGACGAGGGTCTCGGGAGACTTGTGCTCGCGTGACCATCTTGGTTGCGCTCTAAGCTCCTCCCTCATACACATTTGTAATGTTATTTCACAATATGTGTTACTGATACAGTTGGCCATATGTGTACATGTCTCTTCCATTTCTCTGTGTAATGGCAAATGAGTATTGCCTGAAATTTTGTACAGTTCTTCATCCTAAGTTTAATGTTCGTGATCACACTCTGTTACGTGCCCTCACTACATGTGTGAAGGGATTTTTGAATAGATAATTGGTCCTCCATAGGTCGGTAGTCATTGCCAACATGTATTGCACTCACACATATGTATCACTCGCTCTCTCTGTTAATACCATCCAACAATGTATATCTTATGTAAATAAAAGGAAATTCACCTTTCACTTGCATGTACTGCACTGTCTTGGCACTGAACCCCGTTTCATGTACAAATGTCTAGTTCATTAAAAATAGTCAAACCTTCACATTTTCAAAGTTAAAATATATTGTATACAATATTTCATCAAAATAATTTATTATTACACATTTAAAAAACAATATTCATATTATGTACATAATATTATCACAAATACATCTCAATATAGAACACATTTGTTTGTTGTAAAAAGGTAAAATAGCAGGGAACTATACAACCACAAGAAAATGTCACCAAAAATACAAATCTTATCATAAATTGCTGACGCAGCATTTCAGTGGTAGTAAGTTGGTTTACTCCACTTACCTCAGCACATAATATTTTAAAACATAGGTTTGTTTAAAAAAATAAAGAACAATATTCAAATATACAGTCCAATGAACATGGAAGGCAAATTTACATGCAGAGGCTCAGAGTGCTCACTTCACTATCTGATCCTCTTTTTAGATGATACACCCATTTATAAACTTACGCTCTTATAATATTCCCATTTCTTACACTTACATATACTCACTTCACTTACAACCAACAGTCACCTCTCATTTTAAAAAGCAGTATTCATTCACTCTTTTTTTACATTTCACTCCAAATTCCTCGAGTAGTCCTCCTTTTCTATATTGTTAAGGTTCTAAGGATCATTCACTTTAATATGATCCTTAAACCAATATTATAAAGATGTTCAAAATTATATTTCACGCACCTTAAAACCAAGAGATTTATCTCCTTTTCCTTGGTGGTTATCGCACCTGTTGTCTGGAGATTTCGCTGCTTTTATCTCTACAGGGAGAGATGGCTATATTCAATAACTCCACTTATAATGAGTTACCATTTCTAAAATGAGAATTAAAACAGTTAACTTACTCCAAGTAAAATACTACATTTTTTTAAATTCCATTATATGAATATTTAATAATAATCCCAAGTATCTTGAGTGGGGTATTCCTCTCAGCCTCTTTGCTGCCCGCTTATCGTCGGGACACACCTCTTCATGGGGAATAAAAAGTACATGTATTTGTTTCAAGGACCTAATATCTCTCTGATGCCAGTCATCATTTACATAGTTCCCATTCATTCTTACCTCAGTTTGTAAATACTGGTACACATTGGATAAACAGTCCTTCCTACTGTCTTTATTTTTTATTGGGGGAACCTCCCTTTCCTCTTCAAATATATTATCTTGTTGATACAACTTGGGGTTCCTACTTTACGTTCTCCCTCACAATCTGTTAGACTTTCAAAAACCAAATTGTTATCCCTTCATCCTTTTCTGTCCATCTGATCATTCCAGCTGGATTCCGATGGGCTCAAGGAGCCTGTCGGCCAGTAGGAGATTGGCACATAATCCAATGGACGTTGTTTCCATTGTTGGGATTTCTGACATGGAAAGCCTGCCAGTTAGTGAATTTGGGGGCCCCTAGCAGGGCCCCTTTACCCTGTGCCATCCGGTTGGGGGCCGTGGTGCCTGCCACCTGGTGAAGAGATTCACACAACCCACATTTCTCTTTGTGAGCTTGTGTTACGCCTGGTTTATGGCCGCAGCACAAGCTCCAATATGAAAATGGGAGTTTGCAACCGCACCATGTGAGGTTGCATCGTAATTAGGTATGCAGAACTACCGAACAATGGTCAGGCAGTTTCCATACTTATACGGTGTAGGCTGAACGCAAGTCTGCCTGACATCATAATAAGGCCCTGAGTGTATTACTACAGAGTATATTGTATGTAATATATGACGATGAAGATATATTAATTACATTATCATACAAATGTTTTTAAATATCTACACTTCCTGAAAAAGAGGATATTTTGACCAAATTCTCACATTCTGTATATCAATGAAATGATACACACATATAATCTTGTCTCCATTGTCTTGCCCTAGTCAGTTATATTTATATATATTCAACGTCTGTCTATTCCCTATGTTATCTTAATAGCCATTCCCATTATTATTGATTATTCAGACCATACTTGTATGTTCTAAATGCATTCATTTAATAATGTTCTCTTTTTTCCTTTTTTATCTATATACTCCCCATCACTGTATTTTTTATACTTTCTAAGATGCACCATTTCAAATCGCTCTCTTTATATCTGTGTCTCAGCCAGTGCTCTGTCAATTGTGCATTTTTTATTTCTAATGGGTGATCTGGATGCATATAGCCTAATGTCTCTATTGTTGTCTCACCTACATATTCTTTCTCACAAGGACAGACGACCAAGGGCCCTATTCTGTATTGGGGAGACATTCCCTGTTTGCGCCCTGGTGCACCTTAAAACAGGTGTGTCAAGAGCAAACAGGGAAAGTGCACCTTAATACATAGAATGCACTGGCCTCAGGGCAGTTGCAAACTCAAGGAGCCCTGAGGCAGCGCATTCAACTGAAATGCGGAGTGGTTTTGAAGCAGCCACTCCGTGTTTCACAGTGCAAGTGGCAACCTGCCTACACCTTTATAGGGCATTAGAGGTCCCTTGCAGGCGGGTGCAGTGAGTGGCTGTACCCGCCTGCAAGGGGATGTCCCTAGGGTCCATAGGACTCCCTTTCTCACCCTTCAAGATGACAGCTCTCAGTGGGCGCGCTGGCAATATGCCTCCTGAGAGCTTCTTTTCCTTTGTGCCCACGTCTTTAGAGCGGCACAGGCACAGAGGCAAAGGGTTTCCTTCATTTGCCTGGGCAGCCACCATGCAAATGAGGGAACACCCTCTTTAGAAAGTGCTGGCACTGTATGTGCGCCAGTGCTTTCAGTATTACAGAAGGAGTCATACAAGCATTTGTGGCCCCTTGTGTAATACCAAAGTACTCCAGGGCGCGCAAAGCGGGTGCAAATGCCTGTTACGTCCCTGCAGTACTTAGCGTAATACTGCCCCACATATTTTTTGTCCTACAGTTCAATATGGTGTTAATAGCGTGTTTTTCTTCATTAAGTTCTATACTATTGACCGTTATCATGGTTACAATCACCACAATTTCCACATGGAAAATTCCCTGATATTTTGTTTCCACTCACAATGCTCCTTTGTTGGAGCACTTTTGGTTCTCTGTATGTGTGCACAAGATAATTTCTAATTGTCCAAATTCTCATATACGCAAGGAGGGATCTTTCTACACTCTCCTTTCCTGCCTCATTCAATAGAAACCAATTCATATTGATAACATTTTTCATTTTGTTACTTATGCATGAGAAGTTTGTTACACACACTATCCTCTATTGATTATCCTGCTCTTTTCTGTTTGTCCCAATATTTCACTCTCTTGTATGCTTGTCTGATAATTTTTTCAGGCAGCCCTTATTTGGAAGTTTTCCCTTCAATGCCTCAGCATGTATTAAAAAGTTGGGTCTATTAGTGAAGTTTCTTCTCAGCTGCAAAAATTGCCTGAAGGGCATATTATCCTTTCTGCAGTTCGGATGGTTGCTTGTATAGTCGAGAAAATATTGAGGTCTGAGTTTATTCAAGAGTTCTATTTCTAATGCACATCTATGGCTTTGATCTCAATATCTAAAAAGTCACAGTAGGATTGACTAATTGTGGAGGTAAATTTCCAATTAGAGCCTCCGAAAAGTAACCACATATTAAAGGCATCTATATTTTCCCTATTCCTACGCTAAATAAAGAACACATCATAATTGAAAGGTGCCATTTCATTGAATATGTGTTTATCTTCAAAGGCTCCTACATACAGGCAGGTTAGACTGGGGGCCCAAGTTGCGCCATGCTGGTCCCTTTGGTCTGACAATAGTATTCACCATTGAATAAAAAGATTTCATTTTTCAAAATGATCTCAAGAAATTCAGTGATCAAACCAGCACGAGGTGATAGATCCCCTTCCTCACTGTGATTTTTTTAAAACAACTTTATTGGCATTTTTAATACATAGAAGCAAAATACACAATCAGGATTCATATCGTGTGGACCTCTGTTTCCCCACCTGCCCATTGTCTTCCTCATCTATAAATATATTCCATCTGCATCCATGTCAATTTTACAATCACCTTGTTCTGTTCCTTGTTGTCATTTAAATGCCAAAGAAACAATGAAACAGTGATAAACCCCGCCCCCTCCCTCCCTTCCCGAGGTTCCTAGTTATCAGTGTGTGTGTCTTAAGAGGGTTTTAATTATCTCAGAGATTTGTTATCTAGCCAAATCACTTTCACACCAGCCATAATCCCCACTGCTAAATTAACTCTCCTCTGCATCCGAGGTTTACAGTTCTCTCATGTCTGCTATCATAGCTGCCCATGCTCAGGTATCGTCTTCAAGCTTTTTATCTCTTCGGACATGCTTCATAAGAATCAGTTCCGTGGTCGCCCAATTACACATGTCCCCCAACCACCCATCCATACCTGTGTGGGCTGGACTCAACCATGTGATTGCAAGAAACCTCCTTGCTAGTTCTAACCCCTGAAGGACAAACCATCTACTTAGTTTCTTAGTCTAGGGAGTGGGTAGCAGTTCCAACAGCATTGACCATATTTCCCTCGGGATTATCCATTCCGCAGTCGTTTGCAATTGCACCAGTGCATGCTCCCAATGTTCTGTTAGTGCCGGGCATGACCATATCATGTGTAAGACATGTGCCTCTGTCTCCCCACACAGAGAGTATGCTCTTGAGTGGCCCAGGTGCATTTTACATCTGCCAGGTTAAATATACTTGATGTACAACATTGTATTTCAGTAGTTTAAATCACACATTAGAGCTCACCTTCCAGACGCCTTCATGAATTTCCAAGCACTCTCGCTCTGATATTGGTTTGTTCACTGCTTCCTCCCACCTTGTCTGAACCGGGAAGGTCCTCCTAGGGAGGTTGTCATGGAGTGCTCTATAGATGTGGGAAATTAGACGTCGTCCCTGTGCCACGTATAATAACACTATTAGCATGGAGGTACTGGGGGGCTCCTCTGGGAAGGAGTGCCATAGTTCTCAGGCAACAGCCAATATTGTTCCATACTGCAGGAACTGCCCTGTGCCGAGGTCAAAGGCAGTTTCCGATGCCTCTCATGTTAGAAACTAACAGTTGATATAGAGGTCTCCCATTGTGAGGCATCCTCATACCTTGCACTCCCAGATTGACAGAGAGTCCGCTATATGTTTGACGGGTTTCACTACCCATAGCGGCTTGTCCGGGGCATTATGAGCATACCGTATAACCCTCCTGACTGCAGCTTCCCACAACATAGCCACATTTGTTTGAGTGAGTCTTGGGAACTCTTGCTCCAAGCATTAGGAGTTCTGACAGGGAATGATCACTATGAGTGACAGCCAAGAGTCACTTTTACCAATTATCATTCTCATCCAACCAGTGGACTGCATGTTGGAGTTGAGGCCACATAATACAGCCCAAATGAGGAACCTCCAAAACTCCATCTTCCTATTTTCTGCGAAGTTTTGCTGACTGTATGCATTTGTGCTTGTTTCCCCATAGGAGCTTCACCAGCAGACTATTTAATGTTGAGAAATACTATCTAGGGATCCTGTACAGGAAGTGCTGAAGGGTGTAGAGGCATTGGGGTAAAATAATCATTTTTATTATTGCTACTCACCCTATTTCAGACCCAGGTAAGTCCTTCCAAAATCTTATGAAGCTACGTATACCCCCCACTACTTTCCCTATGATATTCTCCAAGTAGGAAGAGGCCATATGCATCAGGGGAATTCCTAAGTATTTCATTCTGTCAGTCACCCAAGGAAGGCTCACTCCCGGTAATTTGTCTTTTGACCCTCTTGCACGTCTCCCAACAGGAATCTGCTTATATTTTTCCGGGTTTATATGGAGTGCAGATAGTGCCCCATATTTCTGTTCCAACTGGTCTGCTTGACATATGTATATCAATGCATCATCGGCATATAGGGAGACTACATGAATGATATTGCTCAAGGGGATTACCCATATTTTCACTTGGAGCCACCCCAGAGGCTCCATCGCCACTGGCGAAGAGGAGCAGAGACAAGAGGCAACCCTGTCGAGTACACCGTGCCAGAGCAAACTGCTCTGACACCATTACTCGAAGCTGAATCCAGACTTCTGGGTTTTTATACAGCAGTTAGACCCATTTTAGGAACCCCACCCCACACTCAGTCTTTGCATAACAAGCCAGATATAGTCCCATTCCACTGAATCGAATGCTTGCTCGATATTGAGCATTGCTATATCGCAATCCTCAGACATAAGACACGGACTGTGCCAAACATGTGCTGGTCATTGCAGATTGAGTGTGGTGTTTTGCGGACGAATAAACCCAGCCTGGGGTGGGTGTGTGAGTGGGGTCATATGTGGCAGCAGCCGGGCTGCCAATGTCCTGCCCAGAAACTTAACATCTAAGTTTAGGAGTTAAGTCAGCCTGTATGAACCAGGCAATAGATGTTTCTTCTCAGGTTTTAATATCATTGTCACTACTGCCTCATGCATGGAGGCAGGCAGGGACTACCTCTCCAGTGCCTCATTGTACACTTCTAACAGGCGATCCATTAGCTATGGAGCAAACTGGTGGGAAAAAAACCCCAGCTCAGAGTCCATCGCTCCCAGGACTTTTAGCCTGTCTAAGACATCTGATGGCTGCTGATATTTCTCATTTGGTGATTGGGGCCCCCGGCATTTCCACCGCATCATGATCCATTTGCGGCAGTTCTATTGTATCTAAAAAATCTTGTATTGTTTCTTGAGGGTGGAGTGTTTGGCTAACGTGCTAATGATCACTCTTTGGGTGCATACTAATTCTTTAATGCTATTTGGTAGTGGGAGTATAGGAGTTATGGAGGCCTCTTTGTTATTGGTCTCACCAGGAGAGCCCCCATTCTGTCTCCTTCCATGTGCATATTGCTATTGATACACCATATATGTAAATGTTTCCAATCTGCACCAGGAATCTAGCAGAGCCACTTTGGCATCACTCCATTCTCCCATTACTTGTGGAGATGTAGGTAGGGCCACGTCCCACTTACCTAGCTACCACTCTTGCATTCAGATATCTTGCTCAAAAGGGTGTTGTATCCCATATGTTGTTTTTATACAAACCCCTCTGATAACTACCTTCATGGCATCACACTCCATTGTCCTGCTGGACACTGTCCCTCATTTGTCATCGAAGTACTCTGATAGAGCAACTGAGATTGTAGCTCCGTATGGGGGGTCTGACAATGCTCTCGCTCTAAGTCACCATAACAGTGTCAACGGGTGGTTCGCACCACCCCCCAGACTGAGCAAGGCTGATGAGTGGTCAGATAAGTAGTGTGGCACGTTGGCCATCTCTGTTACATCTGGACACAGCCTGGGTGAAAGAAAACAATAGAACAGTTGACCAAAGGTATTTTTTTTCTTTTTTTTTTTAGTCCTCATTTCACCGTTGGCAAATGCAAATAGACACTTAAAGCCCTCATTCTATTCTGGGCGCCCAGGGCTAAAGTTGTTGCTTTTACCAGGAGCTGGCCCAGCCTGCCCCCTTTTTCAGGGCATGGTGTAATCATAGGACCCTTTTTTGGGGCTTTAGACCAGCCTCATTTATTTTCCCCATTCTATCAGTGGTACCCACACAGTGCTATTTACATTATGTGCAATACCAGATTCCAATTGTGCAATTATTAGTGCAGCTCTAAGGCAATTTTCATACAAAGGGGGGCTCACATCCTTCCATTTCTTACAGATCTCTCTCTGAGCAATACGAATAAGGTTAAAAAATAAGGCCACCTGTGTCTCCCTTAACCCACTAATAAGATCCGTGTCTATCCCGAAAAAAATTCTAACTGTGTTCAAACTAAGTTTAACGTTGTAGATACTCTCCAGTGCCTTCTCCACATTGGCCCAAAAGAGACCTAGACTGGGAAAGTCATAAAATACATGGATATCATCAGCCTCTACCCATCCGCACCTTGGGCAACGAGGGGGAGGTCTAACAAACTTCGCTATTTTATTCGGTGTATAATATAGCCTATTCAAAGCAAAAAAATATTTTTTTCTTAAGGGAGGAAGAGCTAACATATTTATACAAATATTGAAGGGATGTTTCATAGAGGGTAACTGAGGCGGCCTCTAGGGTAGACGAGCTCCACACAATATGTAACAGGGATGCCTGTGCTTCCTCTACCTCAAGCATTTTTTTGTACCAATGTCCCACTTCCCTTTTCCTATAGCCAGGAGATTGGAGAGCAAACTCAATATCCCAGTCACCTCCGATGTTCTCCTTCTCAGCGGAAAACTAGGAACAAAGTTGGATGTATTTAAATCTAGAAAAGGAGTCCCCAATCCTTAGCCGCAGAACCCCTTCAGATGTTACCAGGTCCGACCAGACTTTTATTCCTGCTCTCCTAATGGGAGCAGATACACTGTCTTTGAGGCATAATGGCTGACCAGGAGACACCCAGATTGGAGCAAGCTCAGAGTAGTATTTTATGCCCCAACTTTCCTTTACTCTACTCCAAACTGAGGGACCAAGTTTTAATATCTTGAGGCGCACCTTCTTGTAAAACCTTGGCGCACCAAACTTATATAGAAAACCTGGCCTGCCCCCCTCCTGGTCGACCATTATCCCCAAGGTCCGCCCCCAGTTGGAATCATCTGGATTAGAGAGAAGGCTTCGAATATTTTTTAGATGGAAGGCAAAGGCATACCAGAGTACGCCGGGAAGCGCGAGTCCCCCCTTTAGCAATTTTCTTTTCAATTTTTTCCATGATAACCTGGAATTTTTATTTGCCCAGATAAAGCTGCCAATTTTTCCCTGAATTTTTCCCAACATTTTGTCAGGAAAAATCAGGGGTATCGTATTCGATAAATATGTTAATTTGGGCAGAATTACCATCTTGACCAAGTTGACGCGGCCATATATTGTTAGAGGGAGATTTTGCCACTCAGGAAAAGTTGGTCGATATCCTTGGCCACCCTCATTATATTAATCTGGACTATACTATTGAGATCCAAAGTTAATAATATACCCAAGTATCTAAACTGACTACTTTGAGCTCTCTCCCAATTTTCGATCCCCCAACTCATTATTTCGGTTTTTGAGTTGTTGATCTGGTAGCCCGAATAACGACCAAAGTCAATCATTATCTCCTCCACTCTCGGAAAGGCCTCGGCCGTATTGCTGGTATAAACCAACAAGTCGTCGGCGTATAACACCAACTTACAACTGTAATCATTTACTTTGAAGGGTGTTATCCTGTCATCGATCCTCAGCGCCTGCGCCAAGGGCTCAATATAGAGGTTGAACAGGAGGAGCGAGATGGGGCACCCCTGCCTAGTACCCCTCTTTATGCTGAATCGTGATGTCAGTGATCCATTCAATAGAATCGTGGCTGAGGCACCCTCATAGCAGCTTCTCAATGATTGAATACAAATTGTCCCAAACCCCATAGTACTCAGAACGTCCCACAGGAATCCCCAATTGACACGGTCAAAGGCCTTCGCAGCATCATATGCAGCTACTGCCAAGGGCTCCGACCGTGCCACTGCCAAATCAATACTGCCAATCAGCTGTAAAGTCAGCTCATGAATGTATCTACCAGGTATAAAACCCTTCTGATCAGAGTTGATAAGTAGTGAAGCCAACTTAGCCAATCTCCCTGCCAGAACGCTAGTGAAGATCTTATAATCTGCATTTAGCAGGGAGATTGGCCTAAAGGAGTCTGCCTTAAGGGGATCTTTTCCTGGTTTTAATATAAGGACAATTGTGGACTCCTTCCATGATGTCAGGGCCCTACCTACTGGGCTATAAACATATTTGAATAATTCACATAGCCTTGGCAGCAAGACATCCTCGAGCACTTTATAGACTTCCCCGGGGAGGGCATCGGGCTAGGCCGCTTTATTATTTTTTATCTTTTTCATGTGGAGTCTGACTTCTTCCTCCGTGAAGGGGCTATTGAGGATATCACGGCGTTCATCAGTCAACCTGGGTAGAGCCTTACTCTCCAGTCATGGGAGGGTATTCACGGAGCTTGGGGACGGCTCTTCGTCGTATAATTCAGAGAACAAGGAGAGAAGACATTTTTCCATGTCCTCCTATTTGCATGATATAGCGCCCTGGTCATCAATGATTAGTCTATTTATGTTGTTCCTCACCCGGACTGCTCTGATCTTTCACCATACTCGTAGTTCTCCATAGAATACGCGGACCACTGTGCCTTAACTTTCAGATCCAGCAGACCTCGATATTCTAAACGGAGACTTTCTAGATCTGCAAGAACCTGTGATAAATTATCTGCATGGGTATTCAGTCTTAGGTTCTCTAATGATAAGATTTGTCTTCCAAGGTTTTAAACTTAATTTTCTCTTTCCTATTGCTGGAGCAAGTCAGACTATGCAACTGACCTCAAATATGAGCCTTATAGGCATCCCAAACTAATTCGAGTGGGGCTGAGCCAATATTATCAGAAAAATAATTAATAGTAGAGGTAGCCACCGAAGTGACTATATCCTGATTGTTTAAAACTGCCCTTTTTAGAGTCCATCTGGGCGTTGTTACTCCCTTGGCCCACCCCTTCAAGACTGAAAACATAATAGGGGCATGATCAGATAGGATGCTTGGAAGTATTTTTATCTCCACTAAGGTCTCTAAACATAACCTGTCTGCAAGTATATAATCCAATCTTGAAGCATGGCCATGTTTTTTGCTGAAATATGTAAAGCCCGGCACATTCCCACTCTTAACCTTTTAGGCATCAATTAAACCTAGCTCATGGATCATGTTAACCATGGCACAACGAGACCTCGGGGCAATAATATACTGGCTGTGGGTAGAGCGATCCTGTTGGGGGTCAAGGAGGACATTAAAGTCCCCCCCCATTACTAAGGGAGAAGTGACTTTGACCAGGTTAGACTGTACTTTCAATAGACAGGCAGGGTCATCTGTGTTAGGCCCATAATATGATACTATCGTCAATTCACTTCCGCTAAGATCAACGCGTGCCAAGACCCATCTTCCTGACTGATCAGTTGAAGTTGACTTTATGGATCCTCCGATCCCAGTTATAATCAAAATAGCAACTCCCTTATTTACCACCATCTGCCCGGAACAAAAAAATGCGCCTACCCATCTGAGCCTCCCAAACAGCTCTTTACCCTCAATGGAGCTCAAGTGGGTTTCCTGGAGGAGAATTACTTTAGCCGAAGACTGTTCCAGTTATTTTAAGATCAACCTGCGTCTCCGGGGGCACCGAAGCCCGTTAACATTCCAGGAGATAAATAGTATTTTGTTGTCAGACATCAAGTAACCTCTGTCCCCTCCTTCTTATCCAAACCCCGATGTGCCCATCTATTCAATTGAAAGTTCCTATAGACTACTGTGAAGTAAGGACTCCTTTTTTCCTTTCTCCCTTCAACCAAACCCCCACACCCCTCTTCCCACCACCACTACCCCCCAATAACCACCTGCCCCCCTACCTCCCTGGGGAACCCTCCCTTTCTTCCTGAGCATTACGCTCTTAGACGGGTACCCCCTCCACCCAATCTGTGTATGGGTATAGATAGTACATAAGTGGTGCAAAAAGAAAAAAGAACTTGCTTTTGTCAGTAGTGAGTGCTACCTAACAGTTAAGAGGTGATATAAAATGCAGTTGAGTGTGTATCAATTACTAACCCTGCTGTTTTCTCAAAGCGGCTACACCTCCCATCCCATCCTACCCCTACCGCCTCCCAGCTACTTGCATCACCTCTCCACTCGACTCTCCATTCCCCCCTTTATTGCTCCCCTTACTGCCTGCCCTGATCTTTTGAATCAAATTGTCTGCATCCTCAATCTGACGAACGTTGTACATATGGTTATTACACATTATGTGGAGTGTTGCAGGAAATATGAGCTGGGCGTGTGCCCCCAAGGAGTTAAAGGTCGCCAATCTCTTGCCCATCTCCCATTGTTTTGTTGCAGTTATGTGGGAAACATCTGAGCGTATTGTAAAAGTAAATCGGCTGGAGAAAGAGGTTGACCTTATTGAGCCTGCTTTAAGGGCTAGAGACAGGATCCTTTCTTTAGTGGCATAAGTCAGAAAAATTAACCAAGATTTTCCTAGGGCGCTCCTTCCCTGGACTTCGCCTATATGGGTCACGATGTACCCTCTGGATGTCAGCTAGTAGATCATGGTCAACATCAGGAGAGTCCTTCAGGATTGTTGTTTTAAGGACCGCAACAATAAATGCCTTGAAATCGCTCCCCTCAAGATCTTCAGGCACGTTCAAGAATTTTAGAATATTCTTTCTCGAATGATTTTCAAGCCTCCCAAGGTCGTCCTTCATATCTTGTCATATGGATACTTCGTTACATATATTGCGTTAAGTTAGCATGAGTGTATTACATGTTTAAACAGCCATTTTTCCTTCGGCTTCAGTTTTGCACACGACACCTACTTGTTGTTGTCGCTTTCAACCTAGAAGCGGTGATGTGATTTATTTGAGAATAATATGTAATTACTATGCTATCAGCTTTGCCTGGTACACTTGGTACAACTGTCTGCACACTGAGAGCTGCACACTCTAGGAATAACCTAACACAAGGTTGCTGGGAGGCCTGATCCTCGCACCACATTAGACATAACACAAATAATGTTGATGTCAACATTTTGGGCTCTACGCGGGTTTAAGATAGTTACAGGGAATGAACGCACACACTTGGTGCTGCGCATGAAGAGAGCTGGTAGCTGTTGATGTGATCTACTCCTACTGACATTTAGAGGTATGGGTCCGCCCTGCTAAAGCCCGAAAGAGACCTTCTTAGATATAAAATAATATGCTAAATAGGGTGCGCGAAATATAGGTGATATAGATTTCTATAGATTTTGCATTGTAACATGCTATCACCTTTTGCTTACTATGGATTAGTGACTATGCTGCTAACTCTGATTTTTATAATCTGCATTTTGGTATTATACAAGATACTGCGTTTGAGAACCTTGCATTAAATAATAAATATTTCAAACTTGCACATGTGTTCTTTGACTCTCAGTTTTGGTTTGAAATGATTATATAACGAAAGAGTGTTCATGTGTTCCACGATTCCTGAGGTATTCTAAAGATCATGTTCTGGTTTGTCTAAGACATGGATCATTTCATAATGATCCATGAGACACTGTAGCTAGCTAGGTAAGGGGATTTCTGACACTGAGATGAGTTTTGGATCATCCTAACTCACTGAGGTTCTAGATCTCTATGCACAGTTCTGTGGGAGAACGGAAACCCTGCTACATGGCGCCCGTACGTTGTTGGCCTTATATCATGACACTCGAGTAGTATATCATTCAAACCTTGACACCTTCATTCCCGTTTCCGGTAAACGGTGGTGTCGGAAAAACCTACCTATTTTTTAAATAGGTCTTTTCAAGCTTGAATTCTTCTAAAAACGGTTTCTTTGAATTACTACCCAGTTGTGCTACAAAGTGTTCTTTGTTTTTTTTTTCTCTTCCTGTGCTACCATGGCCGTGGACATACCGCAGCATAGCCGCGTCGCGGTTCGCGACCACTTGCGGGCATATAATGTCCCTGTGGAAGGCTTGGCTGTGGTTCTAGTGGTGAGTGCGGAACATGCGTACCCGTACGAATTGTTTTATTCCTGGGTGACATTTCCGGAAGTGGACGCTAATTCGGGTGTCTTCCATTCATACACTGCCTCGGCTGTACCGGCGGCTTATGCTCCGTACAGGGCACTGGAAGTACCTATAGATGCTTGGCAGCACGGAGTTTGGTTTGGTGGCGCCCTACCCCATTCTTTAACAGCTCCGAGGTTAGGTCCTTTGTCCATTCCGGGCACAAATTGGCCCGCTTTGGGTGGATTTACTCCTCACCCTAATCGCGCTACTTGTAATGTGGCTGACCTGCGGCGTCTTCATGAAGTCGCGGTTGGAGTGATTAGAGCGCTTGTTCATTACATTGGTCGTAATGTTCATGGCGCAGCCCCCGCAGGTGCGCAGCTTCGAGCAGAACAGGCTGGTTTGAAAATCAGTCCTGTCTTGGTGAATTCCGTTATGGGCAAGAAGCCCCAGGATAAGGATGATTTTCCTTACTGGCTTGCCGAGAAATTCGACCAGCTGGAGGCTGTGTTTCCTAATACGACTCCGGGTGAAAAACACCGGATTCTTACGCTCAGTTTACCGAAAGATTTAGCCCCTGAACTTGCTGACTGTGAAACATGGGGTAAGACTTTTGCAGCGGTTTACTCGAGGTGCTATGGCACCCCGTCTGTGTCAAACCTTTCTGCGGTCCTTAAACGTGTTCAGGATGATCACGGACCAGAGTCGGCGGTTGAATTAGGTATGCGCCTGAGTGGCTCGTTTGAGACTGTTTGCGGTCTTATCCTTGCAAATGTCAAGGGGGATGCAGTGAACTTTCAGGTGGCCAATGCTCTGGCGTTAATTCCCGATGCCGATAAACCCCGTCAGTTAGCAAGGATTATTGTGGCGGCTTATAAAATGGTTGGCCGCACTTCTAAGGGTGTAAAGGCTTTTTCTGAAAAGGAGAAGTAACAGCCCCAGGGACAGACTTCGGAATCGGGCGGACAACCCAAGTCCAAAAAACAAAATTGGCCAAAAAAGCAGAATCAGGGTAAGCAACAACAACAGCAGACACAGGTTTCTAGTCCGGCGCCTTCACAACCTGCGCAGTCAGATTGAGTTTATGATTTGCGCGATCGGGCGACGATTAAATCGCCTGAAAGATTTCAGGCTTCTGACCAACGCTCTCCTCGTTCCTTTCAGGACTCATCGGCTCCGTCAACCGGTGGTGGAGGGGGCGGCAGGGGCCGGGGTGGCCAGCAAGGACGTGGTCAGCCCCGCACGCGAAGTGAAGGGGACCAGCGGGACGACTCTACGCCCAAGAGACCGCAGTTTGCCAAGTAGAAGGTCGCAGCCTTAACAGCGCATCGATATGCCCCAGATAGTGAGAACGCGGCTTCGGAATCTGACGTGGGCTCTGACCTTGCTGGACAGCGCGGCGGAGATTACCGTAGTGAGAGAGGCCCTCCGTCCACTGTTGAAGGTGACAGCGACTGACACTTATGTTGTGATTGAAACGGCTGATACACATGTTGCTCCCCCTGAACGACTTTTTGAAATTGTCCTGTTAATTGAAGGTGACATGCAGCGAACTGTAAAAGGGGTATTTTGGGAAAATCTTTCGTCTACGTATGACATTTTGCTTACGGAGGCTGACTGGCCCCCACCTTTTGTTCTCCCAGCTCCGCGAGGGGAGGAGGTGATCCTCCCCAGTTTCGCGCACACTGTATCGAGAGTGGAAGCGCTGCATTTTGCAGAAGAGTGGGCTCTGGCGCTTGCGCCGGCTGTGTACCGAAATCAGTGTGGCTGGGATAAATTGTCCCCTAGCCATGAGATTCCTTTACGGTCACAGCCGCAGCCACAACCTCAGTATCCCATACGGCGTGAAGCTAAAGCTTCTGTCGCGTCTATCCTTGAACAATTGGAATATCAAAGTGTAATTGAAACGTGTGTGTCACCAATGAATAATCCCCTTTTTACTGTGAACAAGCCGGACGGCTCATATCGTCTGGTTTTGGATTACCGGCATTTGAAGTCGCATTGCCATAACTGTGCAGTACAGAATACTCACAGCTCTGCCCTAGTGAATAGTCTTGAGCGTAAACGGTTCAAAACCACGCTTGACATTTCCAATGGTTTTTATGCACACAGATTAGATGGTCTAAGTTCCCAATGGACCAGTTTTATGTGTGGCGGCGTACAAAAAATGTTTAAACGACTCCCAATGGGCTATAAGAATAGTCCTGGAGTGTTTTCCGCCCGCATAGTCTCTCTTTTGGAGAGCTTCGATCCAGTTGCTTGTTCTTATGTGGATGACATTTATCTCACAGACGACGAACTTTGGGAGCATCTGTGTCGAGTAAACAGCATAATTTGTAACTTTGCAGACATGGGTTACAAGTTTAACTTTGCCAAATCACACATTGCGGAGTACACAGTGTTGTTTCTGGGTTATGAACTTAACCACGAAGGAAAGGGGTTGGCTCCTCACTTCCTGGAGAAGTGTGCGCAGTTGCGCTCTCCGACAACGCTGAAAAAATTACAGTCTTTGCTGGGTTTTTTAAATTTCGGGAGGACTTACATTCCGGAAAATGCCCAGCGTATCAAGCCTTTGTATGCCTTGATACAACCCTCTTTTTCCAAATCATGCTGGCTGCCTGAGCATTCAGCCATTCTGCAGTCTTTGCAGGCTGATTTGCTCGCTTCTGACTACTTACAGACTCGTGATAACCAAACCAACCTGGTGATAAGAATTATCCCTGGGGCGGTGGGTTTCACGTACCTGACTTTTAATGAAGGAGATACTGTACCTATTGCTTACAAGTCACACTTGTACACTTCGGCTGAACTGCGTTTTTCCACTGTGGAGAAAGTTTTAACGGCTGTGCAGATGGCAATTCTTAAGGAACGTGCCCTGTCGCAGGGCAAGCGCATGTTGGTTGTTACCCCGTGCCCTGCCTTGGAGGCAGTCACGAAAGCCAGTGTACCAAATTCTAAAGCTTTGCACCCTCGTTGGATTCAGTGGGCTACATCCTTGACATCCCAGGATGTCACGTTTATTTTTGACGCCGCTTTACGGTCGCAGGAGTATTTACAGTATGAATTTGTTCATCCGGCTCCTTTAGCGATGCGGCCGTTGGAGGATTTCCATTGTATCATTTACACTGATGGTTCGGCGCAGGTTGCGCATGGCTCTAAACATGCCTACGTTTCCGCTTGCGCCATTGTGGTCGGTGCCATGGTGAACGATGAGTTCAAGTCCAGTGTCGTGCACACGCAAACGCTAGGAGACTGCACCGCACAATTAGCAGAGCTTCGTGCTCTTATGCTCGCATTGGAGTACGCTGATCCTTGTGTGACGACTTTAATCGTAAGTGATTCTTACTACTGTGTCCAGTCTTACAATGAGAACTTGTTCTTTTGGATTCAGAATGATTTTCATGATTCCAAAGGTAGCACAATAAAACATAAAATGATCTGGGTCCGAGTGGCGGAACTTAAAGAGAAGCTGACGCTCGTGTTTGTGATTCATACTCTCGGCCATCAGTGCGTGGGGGTCCACGCTGTTGGTAATTAGCTTGCTGATGAGGAAGCGAAGTCTGCGGTACCAAAATACTTAGTTGCAGCAGTCACGAGGTCCAAAAGCAAAATAGATGATGACATCTTGGCGGCTGTTGCTGCCACGGAGAAGGGAGGTAAATATCCTGCGGAGTTCCCTTCGAAGTACACATACCACTTAAGTCCCGATAAGGTTCCTTATGTGAAAATTCCTGAAGTTGGCGAACGTCTAGTTCCCAACTCGGATCGCAGGGCTTCTCTGATTACAGCGGCTCATGAAGGTGTGGCGTCTGCGCATGCGGGCGTCTCAGCCACTGTAACTCAGCTGCAACAAAGGTTCTGGTGGCGGGGACTGTACAAACAGACGTGCGATTATGTCCTTATGTGTGACATTTGCCAGCAGATTAAGCCTTCTACTGCTGCGCGTCCGCCTCAGACACAGTTGTACATCTCTAATAAACCGCTTGGTTGCGTTTATTTGGATCACTGCGGTCCTTTTTCTTCTGATACTGCGTATAAATACATCTTAGTAGCAGTTGACTCATGCACACGCTTTGTGTGGTTATGGCCGCATCGAAGCGCTGATTCGCGGACTGTCATTAAGGATTTGCGTGTCTTTGTGGGAATCTTTGCCTGTGGTACTTTCCATTCGGACCAGGGTCCGGCTTTCGCCTCTAAGGCGTATAAGGATGCTATGGTTTCGTTGGGAGTCCAAGTCAAGTTTTCAAGTCCCTACAGGCCTGAGGGCAATAGTGTAGTAGAACGAATGAACCGTGACTTAAAGCAATCTTTGACAGCCCGAGTTATAGGCACTGGTAGAAACTGGCTGACCCACCTCTATGGCGTGCAGCGTGCGCTTAATAATCTCCCTAGAAGGTCTCTGGGTGGGTGGACCCCATACGAAATGCTCTTTGGTATCAAGATGTACGTCCCTGACCTCGATGGTGCAGACTGCCAGGCCCAGGCCGCGGCCTTTGACGTAGATGAACATTGCAATGTTTTACAGGATCTACAAAAGACCAGAGACAGTCTTGCTAAGGAACACTTGCCCTCCACGTTGGATGATGCGTTGCAGATCCCGGTAGTTGGCTGGCTACCCCAAGTTGGAGAACTGGTTCGAGAGAAGATCGATAACAAGAAAGAATTTGGTCCCTCATATCGAGCACCGGTTCGAGTTCTTGGAGTGAAGGGCACAAGAACAGTCATTTTACCACCACTTCCAGGTCGTAAAGAAAACAGATTTATTTCTATTGACAATGTCAAGACACACAGGGTGGTCGATTCTTCATAGCATGACACCGGCTGTATCCTGTCCTTCCATGGTGAGGCACTCTGTGCTGGCTATTACATCTGGTGCAGAACAGGAGGTGTCGCTCGAGATGCCTGCTATATCCAGTCCTTTATTAAATACTATTCCTGTTACTAACTTTGATGAGCTGACCTATGCAGATCCTGCTGATTTATCTATGTCTGATTTACAAGCTCGTTTGGCTAACCAGTCCAGATTCTCTTTTGACTCTGATTCGGAACTTTCAAAGAAACCATCGACTATTGCAAAATATACCACGTTATTTCAAAAACATGTTTTAATTCCACCTTGGACATACGTTTGGCTGATACTATTTTCATTTTATCTTTTTATGTCAATTGGTTTTGTGTTTTATTTTTTCCGCTTGATCGATGGCCATTATGTGAAAGAAAGAACAGGAATTTGGTACCTTAATGGAACATTGCCCCCTCTTTCCTCCTCACATTCAGCACACAGACTAAAAAGAGACTTAAATACAGTAGAGGTTACTGCTTGGCCTGTCCTTGATGGGATTGTGTGGGATGCGGTCAGGTTTCAGATACATGGCCCCACAGAAGTTATTAATGTTCCTAATGTGCTTAGAGTAAACATGGGAGATGTGATTAAGCAAGATATTCGTTCTGATGATTGGGATCTTCAGGCCGTAGAAGCATTGTTCTCTGATTTGAAATATTATGCGGCCTTTGATGCTGAGGATTTGTACTTAGATTCTGTCAACTATGGTGATTTGTTTTGTTATCAACATTATGGAAATCATTTCTTACACAAAACAAGTTCCAGGAGGGTTCCTGTGAACTACACACAGTGGGAACATTGTCCTGCTCCTTTACAGGGGAGCTCAAGTACATTTCTGGGAAAATACTCTTATTTTACAGATTTTAATCAATCAAATCCTGAGTCGTTTTATTTTAAAGTGAAACAGAAATTCATGTCCAAAGTTAGACTTACCGATACAAAATTGCTGTATTCGAAGTCCTTTCTAGACAGGTTAGCTATAGATGGCTATGAGTTATGGAAGGAGGCTATTGACCTTAAATCGGTTTGGGGTACCAAAGATTGGCAGGTACAAGGCACTGAGGCTTTGCATCGTGCATGTCTCATCCCGAATCACATGTTGTTTTTAAATTCTACTATTTCCCAAACAACATGCTTTGGATTGGCTACATCTAAAAAATTAAATACACCTACTATCCCTGATTTGGAAGAATATTCAGGTTGGAGTTATTTCACTACATTGTCCATCAGTGGGATACAAGCACTTTTGCACAATTCCTCCTTTAATATTTCCAGTTTTGATCCGGAGGGGTGGCTTTTGTGGCAAAGAAGCTCTGATTCTTGCCAACGTCGTTTTTTGGGTTTGTCTGAAGGTTTTACACACATCAGGCCAGATCCCAGGTTTGAAACAGATCACACTGTTACTACTTATTCAGTAGGCAAATTGTGTCAGAACTGGTTACAACATTCCACTTTGGCTGCAGTTAAACTGCATCTGTCCCAGTTGAATGAGAATATAGAGCTAAATGATTTTATAAAAGGCCCGGCTAGGGATAGATCTAAACGCTGGCTTTATGCTGTGTACAATGAAATTTGGAAATTTTCACAGATTGAGGCAGCTAAACGCCTGAGAGCTATTGATCAAGCAAATTTGGAAAAAGTGCTTGCAGTGGTCGATAACAGTATTAACATGCTTTCTTCCAGGATTTACACGTTGGATAATATTGTTTCTTCTGTTGTTGATATTGTACATGATGAAGTGTCCACGTTATACCATGGTCAAACTCAATTACATTCTGTAATGCAGTTTGCATGGACCCTACAGACACTTAAGGCTGGTCGAGTTCCCTGGAACTCATTGAACGTTTCGTCCCTTTTCGCCCCTTTTAATCTGACTGAAAAGCAACGCATGCTTTCAATGCGTGATGCGTCATTTTCTATGTTACATATTGAAAAGCTAGAATCCTTACCTTTCTCTGTTGCTGAAACCACTACTGCTACATGGCTTATTCATGGATTAATAACATTACCATTTCCCTTATACAAATTTACTAATTGTATGCGGTATATTGCTATAGGACGATATGAACCACTAGGCAATGCATTCCTCCATGAGGCATGGTCATTACCATACACATACAGATGTCTAAAGGATGGAAAAGAAGTGAATCTTAATGGTGAGGAATGCACACAGTCACCTGACCATTCATTAATATGCAGACACATTCAGTTACACGGTTCTTGCAATCAGGACCGGCCAAATTTAGCATGTGTTTTAAAAGGCACGCCAGTTCCAGCAGTAGTTCCCACATTTACATTATTGACTAATGGTAGTTATTTGCTTTTAAACAACGAAGTATGTTGTGGGTTATTAATTGGTGTGGCTTATGTGGTAACTGTATCAGAGCGTGTGGTGTGTTGCAAGAATGTTCTATACCCACCCACGCATGGGTCTTCAGATGTCTCCATCTGGCCACGGATTCCAACCTTGGAAGCGAAGTTCAATGGTTTAAGCAGAATAAGGGCCCTTTTGTCTCAAAAACAAGTGACCCTGAGTTCGGCCCGGGAAAATTATGTCCTTCACATAGCTAACACACGCACAGAGGTGCAGGCACTTTTAAATACTGACTTGCCGTTTCATTTCTGTGAGCTGGTGCACCAGATCTTTAATGCATCTTCAACGACTGGGCTCGCACATTTTTTTAAATTGGTTAGCAGTGGCCTCGTGACTACATTTGAAAAAGTTTTTGGTATCATTCCCACGTTTTTCCATTCTATTTTTTCGAGTTTGTTTGGTGGCCTACCTGTTTTACTGGCTGTGGCTGCGGGCATTTTGTTGTTGTTTTTCTTTATAAAACATGGATGCCCATCCTGCGCAAGAAGCCGTTCAACGCCTCCTGACACTGTGCCGTAATCGGATGCTCAATTACTATGGAACATTGCCGCTTGCAGCATTAAGCACGGCTTATAGATTGTCATTTCGGTTCACCGACTTCACGTGTGTCCAACCTGTGTTTCACTGCCTGAGCTGCGAGTTCGATTGGGCCGTTGATTTGTGCCTATGCTTGAGGACTGCTCCTGACGTCGATTTTGATCAGCTAATGCGTCCCGTAGTGGCTCACGAGCTGATTTGTTCTGGCGAAAGAGTTATGGCCTTGGCAGCGATAAATGGAGTACTGGGCCAATGGGAGATCTCTGCAGCGGCGCATGCCTTTCTGACACACAGCGTTCTGGTGAACCCACCGAGTTGTCCTCTGACGTTACAGGAGGATCCGATGCTTGAGGAGCACGTATGTTCTTTCCCATTGCTGAATTGGATTGCTGAACTATTTTCGGATGATGGCAGTGATTTCATACTGGAGGCTGTTGCAACTCACTTTGCATATACTGTCCAATCGTGAGATGCCTGGGAGGATTGCTTTGTTATGGAATATGACTTTCCCCTTGCTGGATTGGAGGGATGAACTGTGCTCAAATGATAGAGAGTTCAATCATGTGATGTCGCTGAAAATAACGTCAATGTGGCACATGACTTTGGATATTGCATAAGTGCCTTGTTTTTTCTCTTACAGACATTTGAATTGATGCGACCTGGTCCTACATTTCATATTTTTGAGACCTGGCGGATAACTTTTGGTTCGAAAGTTTTGTTTTTATTTTTAGATTTGAGGCCACTGTAGGCATTCATACATATTCATTCATACATATTTTTTAGCTTATTTTAGCTCAAGATTATTGAACTTTGCTTTCATTTTATGTATCTGATTTAGTATTGCCTTTTCCCTTATGTTTGACGGTGCTCGGATCAATGGGGGGTTGTCATATGGATACTTCGTTACATATATTGCGTTAAGTTAGCATGAGTGTATTACATGTTTAAACAGCCATTTTTCCTTCGGCTTCAGTTTTGCACACGACACCTACTTGTTGTTGTCGCTTTCAACCTAGAAGCGGTGATGTGATTTATTTGAGAATAATATGTTATTACTATGCTATCAGCTTTGCCTGGTACACTTGGTACAACTGTCTGCACACTGAGAGCTGCACACTCTAGGAATAACCTAACACAAGGTTGCTGGGAGGCCTGATCCTCGCACCACATTAGACATAACACAAATAATGTTGATGCCAACATTTTGGGCTCTACGCGGGTTTAAGATAGAGTTACAGGGAATGAACGCACACACTTGGTGCTGCGCATGAAGAGAGCTGGTAGCTGTTGATGTGATCTACTCCTACTGACATTTAGAGGTATGGGTCCGCCCTGCTAAAGCCCGAATGAGACCTTCTTAGATATAAAATAATATGCTAAATAGGGTGCGCGAAATATAGGTGATATAGATTTCTATAGATTTTGCATTGTAACATGCTATCACCTTTTGCTTACTATGGATTAGTGACTATGCTGCTAACTCTGATTTTTATAATCTGCATTTTGGTATTATACAAGATACTGCATTTGAGAACCTTGCATTGAATAATAAATATTTCAAACTTGCACGTGTGTTCTTTGACTCTCAGTTTTGGTTTGAAATGATTATATAACGAAAGAGTGTTCATGTGTTCCACGATTCCTGAGGTATTCTAAAGATCATGTTCTGGTTTGTCTAAGACATGGATCATTTCATAATGATCCATGAGACACTGTAGCTAGCTAGGTAAGGGGATTTCTGACACTGAGATGAGTTTTGGATCATCCTAACTCACTGAGGTTCTAGATCTCTATGCACAGTTCTGTGGGAGAACGGAAACCCTGCTACAATCTCAATTCTGCTGAACCAACTTATCCATGGCGACTGTGGAGGTGGTAATTGCTTCCTTGATCTTAGGAAGATCCACTTCAAGTGCATCGGTCCTTAGTGAGACCTCCTCCACTTTCCGAGCCAATGCCTCACAGGATGCATGAATGGCAATCTGATTTGCCTCTGATATAATGAAGCGCTTCCCTATATCCTCCTTTAGCCCCAATAGAATGTCTGCAAGGGTTCCCGGGATAGATGTTGTTGATAGGGTATTGTCTATAGGTGTGCCATTGATAGTTAAAAGACAACTATTTCCATCCTCCTTTCGACTATTTGAATCACCCTTGAGCTCCCCCTGACTATCCTGGTCCGTGTCCTGGATGTCAAGGGCGGAGAAGCTATTTGAGAGCTCCACTGTAGGATGCACCATGTCCTGCACAGGGGACGAAGAAAGCTGTGGCATATGGCTAGGCTGGGACGGCCCACACATACTGCTGGGTGAAGGCTCGAGAGGAGCGACTTCCGTTATTGCACTAACTTTAGCGTTTTATATATGAGGTTTGTTTCGAGAACATCAGTCTCAAGAAACAATCCACATATTTACTGAGTGATTCAGATTAAGATGAAAGACAATTGGTCTCATTGTGTGATCCAGAATGTTTTTCTGTACCTTTGGGGGTCCGTACAGGGCAGGTGGTATAGGGTATTCATTTTGAAGAAATTTTAAAGGAATTCAGATTCATTCTTTGCAAATCTTATAAAGCTTGCCACTCTTTCCTCCAGATTTTTCCATTCATCTCTACTGGAATTGGCTTCAGGGAGAGCATACATCCTGTTGTTATATTCGGCAGTATCCATTACAACTAGGCTTCCTCCCTTATCTCCCGGTTTAATAGTTATGTTGTCACAACTTGCTAATTCCTCAAGGCCTCTCGATGGTCCTTAGATAGATTATGTTTGCTCCAAAAGGATTTGGTAAATAGATGCTCTAATCCCTTCTCTATGACTTTTTTAAAAACATCAACCATTCCTACCATTTATCCTTGTGGAGTCAGGTGGATATTGGTTTTAACCCTGACGTGACATTGGTAAAGGCATTTCATAGTATAGTTACTTGACCATGTGATTTTGGTGTATTTATGTGGTGCAGTTCAAACTTGTCACATAGGGTCCGATTATGATAACAGATGGACCTCCACCGATGGCCTGTCGGTGTTGGTCCATCCAACATCTTCAGCCTTGGTCCGACTGCCGCATTTTGATGTGGGGGTAAAGGGACCGACCGATGCTTCTGACGAGCTCAAGGAGCCTGTTTGACCGTCGGTAGAAATGTAATTCCCTACAATGGCGCAGTGCCTGCTCAGGCACTGCTGTATGGACTATGGTAGCCCACTCCGACTGCCTTTTCCTGGCAGTCCAACTTCCATGTAAAGACACCCGGTATGGGATTGTGGGGGCCCCTAACATGGCCCTCTTTCTTTGTGGGCTCCACTTAGGGCCTGCCACACGTGGCATTGATGTTTGTAATCATCCATTTTTCTGTTGCCTATGACTCAGGGCCCCATACATTTGACAACGTGACACTGTGCAGTGCAGCAAATCACCTGTCTGCACTACATCACTGAGTAAGGGCAGTAGCGCACAGCATTTAGGTCATTCAGAACATTCCTGACCTGTCAGCCTACACTAGCACACAGTTGCTGCCTAGCACAAACACAGACACATTCTCTCCTAAGCACTCAGGTGCCTGGATTCCATGCAGGATTGTCTTTGTGTAGGAGGGGTACCTTCCTGCACATACCGAACCCTCAGAGTCATGATTGTCTATGATTGTCTATGTATGTTTGCCACAGACTTCAAAACACATAGCAAATGGGAGTGACTTGGGTGACTTCAGTTAATTTTCCTTGTTACGCCTGAGGAAAACTATTTATTTGTCACAATCCAAAGTTTACCTGGTGTGGGATACATGACATGACTCTTAAACAATGGGAGTTGCATGAAGACACTCCAGCAATGCCCATAGAATACCTCCCTTGGACACAGTGATGCTACACTCCACTTCAGATAGTGTTGCATTGCTCTGTACCCTTACTCCAGTCAAAGGCACACAAAATAGCTTTGAGAATTTTAACATGTGCAACCTAGTGGTTTGCATTAAACATGTTCCATGATGCATGGTGCATATAAAAGGCACACCCTTATACATATGGACCTATCTCCATCAACAGACACAGAGATAGCTAATATGTCATCCATTTCTTCCTGTTTGCAGGCCTGTAATGTACTTCAGTTTTGCTCACCAAAAAGTAGGTAATTACCATACTGGCCATTCTGGAAACTGCCTTTGAAGACCGAGTGCCTGACAATATAGGCATCATGTGCACTCCCTGGAGGTTTTTGCCAGCACATTTGTAAACATCCCTTATGTTCCATGTTGGTCTGGACATTGATAGAAAATGTGTACTTCTGGATCCTGTACAGGTGTTATATTGCTTCAGGGGACCCAGTAGCACATATGTGCAATCCAAGGAACCCAGCCCATGTGAAAATCTGGCAATGGCATAGAATCCTTGGTTGGTGTCCGGCTGTTGTTGTTGTATCTTGGGGAAGAGGAAGTAGTGGGGTGTGAGGCAGATGATGACATCCATGACAGAAGGTAGCAAGGCAGAAAAATATGATTGTGATAATCCTGTCACTCTGGCTGTAGTGATCTGGAATGAACTAGATGACAGCATGCGGAGGACAGCCATCAGCTTGACCTGTGAACTGGTGTTGGTGGGCCTGGCAGTTGGTGGCTGAAGCCTTGACTCTGTCTGGTTCAGCAGTTCTTTTATGGACTGCCTCCTGAGTTGGTAGTATGTGATGAACTCATCCACCCTGAGGTCAATGAAGAAACCCACTGGCAAAAAACACACTCTCTTCTGCCTCACTGCCTATGTGCTGGGGGTGGAAGTAGGGGCTGGTGGTCTCCTAGAAACTCAAAGCTTCAAATATTAGCATCTCCACTGTGTAGTTGAGCTTACCAAACAGTTTTGTGTGGCTTGTCTTCATTTACCACATCCAATGTTTCATTTCCAATGCCTGAGTTGCCAATGCACAAGGATTTTGACTCATTTCAGGCTCTGAGCAATGCTTGCTAATGATGCATCACACATTGTCAAATCCATAAGTATCACTGCATGGGTTTAGCAATAAATGTTATGGGTGAATGCCAACCTTGAATATATTAGTCTCTGGTGGCACAGCAGTTCTGGCTCAGGTATATTTCGACTAGGCCTACCAAGACTGAAGCATTTGGCCAGATGTGTCTATTTGTCTTTTGTACCGCTTTGTTCGCCATAAGTTGGCATGGTATGCTCAGACGTGAGTCCCTTGCTCACTTTGCCACTGGATTCAAGCAAGCCGGGCTGCAGACGGCTGAAATGCCAGAAACCGGTCCTTGGAAGCTTGTTTCCGGTCCAGGGAAGGCATGGCTTGGCAGTTCGGGCTGGGCTGTTCCCATGAGGCACAGGGTCAGACTGATTTGCATATGGCCATGTCTGAACTGGGGTGGCAGAGTGGGGTAAAGAACGGTGATGGATTTAACCCAGATCTGTTGACTGGGTGTGAGTGTTTGATTGGTTCAGAAGCTCTGTCCATCACCACCCCCTTTTTTTCACACACACCCTTTTGTACTTATTTGTAAATATGGCATACTGCCTATGCCTCTGTCACATCAGAATTATTAGTGGATACAACAGTGATGCAGGCCTCTTATAAATAAGACACTGGGTATATATGATAACCTACTACAGGGACTTAACTCAAGATGTGGAACTGTGATGGTAAATTAAATATGTATATAGAAGAAACACCATGAGAGCTCAATTCATTATTTATAGTCTGCAGTCTACCTTATGAACTCCATTAACACTGCTACATAGTATACAGTAACTATAACACTTAATTCAAGACTACTGAAAGGGAGTATGTAAAACATTTGAGTCAGAGAATATATGGTTGAAGAGAAGATGTCAGTTGTCCTTTCACCTAATGGCATGGTTGCCATGCTGAGTGGTATAAAGAGCACAATTGCATAAAGCTTCAAAATCGGAAACTTGCTACAACTATTGATACAGGCAGACACCCCATTTATCTGGAGAAAGTACATTTTTATAAATTCTTATAATTGCTGATAACTGCTGCAATACACTGGAGAGCAGAGTTTCCTGGAGGGCACCTTATTAAAGATGTAATAAGGTGGGTGTATCCCTTTCCTTCTATGAGGACATGGCTATATTCTAGGCAAACAGGTATGTTAAATGTCACGATTTACAATTTCGAGGTCATAAATAACAACTTGCAATACTATTGACAGCAGAATCGTGAAATGTATACTTGCCTTGATAAGACACACATTTTTTGTAGGTGGTATCAGAAAATATATGTCAGAAGCCTTACTAGAGGGCCACACAGGGGCTTCTAGGCCCTGCCATATTGGTTGAGACCTTTTGCTCCAGATGTCATAGGAACTGACCTGCTATGGATCCTGAGCAACTAGGCCAAATACCCTTTCTGCACTTGAATATCAATGGAAGCTATGGATGAGCAGTCAAGCGATCCCTTGTGGGAGATGAGTAGATACGGGTAAGTGTACACCAAAGGAGGACAGGTAGAATAACGATTCAGTATACACTTTCCCCACGTATTACATTACAATATATCAGTATACTGTTCCTAGGTGTGGCAGTCGCAGAGAAATTATCCCTAGTTGGGTGTGGGTTCCCAAAGAAGCATGAGCGTGTAAGAACAGTTGCCCTCACTCACCCGAAGGTGACATGTTTCATTATCTGGCTGTGCTCCTCTCCAGGTCGGCACTGCTATGCCTGGTGGGCCCTGTGAGAGGACGCTTTATTGGATATCTTTTAATTGAAGCTGTAGGAGCACCGTGAGGTCAAAGGTGGACAGCCCCATAAAAAAGTGAGAAGATTGGTACAAGGCATGGGGTAAAATCAGCTACCACCCACTTGTCATCAAACTATTTAATGAGGAGCACTGGGTGTTGTTAAATTAAAAAGGATGGCTGGTAAACGTAGGATATGATGGTCCAGGTCCCTGCAAGTGAGCAGTGAATCGGTCACTCATAGGCCAGCCCTTCCTATATGGGTCAACATGTTTCAAGCCAGAAGCAGCTATGAAGCGGTCTATTGGCCTTTCATAAGGACCAGGTAAAGTATTATGTGACCTAATCTTCTCATTAGAGTGAGAGGTGCTTAAAAGATACTTTACTTTATAGTACCCCACTCAAGTAATGAAGGTAAGGAGTCTTACCCTTAACTAGGAGCAATATATTAAAAAGCGCTCTGTTATGGGTCACCTGCGTTCAAACATAACCAAACAGTGAAGATTTCATACATCAAAATAAAATATTCTCATATAGGCATTTGCCCCACAGATATGTCAAGAAATGGAAGTGTTACCACGACATGCTACATACTGACAGAATAATTCAAAGCCAAAATGCATGTGTATAGGCAATGTGGATCCCATTGAAAGAAAGAAATTAAAGCATTTAAACATGCATAATATAAATAGCGTCCTCACCCTCTTGAGATATCAGGGCAACTCCCCCTTGGGCATGCAAGGTCCTTTGGGCACAGGAGGCCACCAACACAAAAGGGAAGGTAAATAAATAAGGTCAACCACTACTATAAAGTAGCTGGAGTTGCTGAGACACAAGGCTGCTTGACGCAGCGTCTAGGCACGCCTATAATAAATGCCAAGAGCCTTGGAAAATAAACCAGTGGGACACTTACTCATCTCCTTTGTGCATGCTCTTGTGTACCTTCCCTTTGCATGTGGCCACTAGGCCTCACTCCAGTAGCACAGGGTAAGAGGGCATGCTCACTCCTATTGATCACTCCACGGTATGCTGCCACCACCATGGTTGTGCAGCTTCACTCTTGTTGAAGGTTGTAATCTTCCACCACTAGAAGGGTAGCACTCCAAATTCAACAAGACCACACTCTGAGACAGGCCAATGTCGTGGTGCACACGTATGATCCATGCTTAACTATGACAAGGCAGGGGTGCATGTCTCTTACCATGCAGATGACATTTCTGTCCCAACAACTGATATACCAGTAAAAGGTTAACAGAGTCAGTACAGCTGCCTCTTGTTTAGACATTACTAAATCAATTAAAAGAGGGTGCCAAGATTGAGATTTGTTGAAGCAAGACTTTTATAATTGACGTTATATAGTGCTCAGTCCCACATTTCTGCCCTTTATAGGCAATGTAAATGTCCTGTGCTACTACAACCTATTTTCATGGTACTCACTTTGAAGACTCCTTTATGTATTACATGAATTTATCTCATAAGGAATATGAGACAGATCTCCTGTGAGAATCATTCAGGCCTTGAATTACGTAACCCAGGGCTCTACTGATGAGCGTCTCTGGTGCTGCTCTGCGATTCTTTGGGCTTGGGTTCTATCCTTCAGAGCTTCCCTGGTGCACATAAGCCTTTGCTTCCATGTTGGCCATCATTCCATGCTCACCTGATGCACACTACCCTCGAGCCCTCTGATCCACATCATTGCTTCCTCGAGCTGCACAGGGCTTCAAGCAACTGATGGTATGTCTGCAATGATGCCAGTAGACGTGTTGGTCTTTGTGAACCGTTGGCTTTGTGACTGTTGAACTGCGCACAAAAATGATATTTATAGGTGCATTGACCAGATCGTATGCGTACATGTGTGCATTCTATCGACCGTTTGTATAAAAGCATTGTTAAGAACGTGAAGTAGTACTTATGTAATACTCTTTTACACTCTCTTGCATGCATCTGTGAATTGTTCACACAACGTCTAACATGGGAATAATTCGAGAATATTCATGTACAGGTATTACAAATAGAATGGATAAGCCCTCTTTGCAGTTTTTTCTAATGGGATGTTTCAGCACAATTGATGAAGGCATGTGGTGGTAAATGAGTAATCCTGCAGTACCATTTATCATGCTCGTAAATGCTTTTGTGAATACAACTGCATATTTAAAAAAAAATTGTGTTTTGGACACACTACAACAAACGATCATCACTGACTGGCATATCTATTAGCAGTCCTTCCTCCTTTACTGGGCCTCCATTGCGTTATTGAACTTTAATGTCTCATAGATGATGCATCACAGCACAATTACAGGTTTCAGAAGAATACCTTCTCATGGTCCAATGCATCACAGTCAATGCAGTTACTCATGTGTTTCACTTTTCCTCATATTTTGCTTGAATGCATTTCCTAGTACATATTCCTAGTATATATTTTGCTCAGCAGAGGTGAGTGGAAGTGCCGCTCAAAAGGCAGTTAGGTACAGCACCTGTGCAATTACCAGTATGTGTTAAAAATGAACATGTTCCCTGGTGTAGAGCCAGCTGCATCTAAGACACTAAGGCCCACATGCATAATTGTAGGAATTTGCGATTCCTAAATTGCGAAAATTAAGGAATCGCAATTTAGGAATCGCAAATTCCTATGCATCCAAAAATCGCAAAAGTTTTTGCGATTATCTAATTTTCCTTATTTGTGATTCCTTAATTGCGAATCGCAGATAAGGAATCGCTTTACATTGATTCCTATGGGCCTAGAGGCCCATAGGAATCAATGGGAAGGCATTCTCATTTTGCGAATTCGCAATTAAGGAATCGCAAAATGAGAATGCAATTTCAAGGGTACTCACAAATAAATGTCCCAAGGGCATGTGTGTGTGTGTAAAATGTAAGTTTCAAAAATGCATTTTTTTGCATTTTTGAAACTTTTTGTAAATTACCATGAAGGTTCACTTCATGGTAATTTTCCCCTTCCTAATTGCAAATTCGCAAATTAAAAATAATCATGCATAGCATTAAAGAAATCGCAAAATTTGCGATTTCTTAAATGCTATCGTAATTTGAGAAATCGCAAAAAATTGCGATTTCTTAAATTGCGGTAATAGAAAAATAATGATGCATCCCAAAAAGTGATTTTGGAATCGCAAATGGCCTAATTTTGCGATTCGCACTGTTTGTGATTCCAAAATCGCTTGATGCATGTGCTCCAAAGCCTTGAGTACATATAATGCCATATATCAGGTCGACAACTTTGTGGTGTTTGGTGCTGGATGCACAAAGTGGCGCTCCCTCGCCCAAGACAGTGTTCCTGGTACAGAGGAGTGAGCAGCAGCTTGCTGCTGATTTGCATGGCGACAGGTGATGTTTGCCGTTATGGTCCCTGAGGCAGTGGATGAGCGGACTCACAGGCTGGCAATAGCTGGAGCATTACTGAATGCACGGACCGGTCACTGCACCAGAGTTCGAGGTTGGGACTGCTGACATGCGCAGTGTGTGGGACCTTTACAGACTGCTGGACTTCAGTTACCAGCATCCTTTGCACTTACGTCCCACAGTGATGGAAGAACAATGACTGTGATTGGATTTACGATTACCTATAACACACCACGAGCAGTATGAATAGTCCCTGCACATTTCAACTTTTCTCTAAAACACAATGCTGGCAATGATTGAGGCCTTCGCCAAAACGCGTCTGCCAGGTGTTTTAACTTTTGATCTGTCTGGATGGTGGCAAATTAAACCTTACCTGAACTGTCCAAAGGCATGTGTCAGACCCGTTTTCTGGAGAAGAGGCAGGATTGGTGGTGGATGTTTATGCAGCAGTCGACGCTGCATGACCGGCACGCCTCTTGGTCTGGTGCTCCGCTTCAGGTCGACAACTTTGTGGTGTTTGGTGCTGGATGCACAAAGCGGCAGCCCCTCACCCAAGACAATGTTCCTGGTATCGAGGAGAGAGCAGCAGCTTGCTGCTGATTTGGACGGCAACAGGCGATGTTTGCCGCCATGGTCCCTGAGGCAGTGGATGAGCAGACTCACAAGCTGGCAATAGCTGGGGCATTACTGAATGCACGGACAGGTCACTGTACCAGAGTTTGTGGTGCGGGACTGCTGACATGCTCTGTGTGTATGACCTTTACGAGACTTCAGTTACCAGCATTCTTTGCGCTTACTGCCCACAGTGATGGAAGAACAATGACTGTGATAGGACTTACGATTACCAGTAGGAAGACCACAAGCAGTATTTATAGTCCCTGCACATTTCAACTTTTCTCTAAAACACAATGCTGTCAATGATTAGGGCATTCGCCAAAACGCGTTTTAAGTTTTTATCTGTCTTGATGGTTGCAAATTAAACCTTTTCTGAACTGTCCAAAAGCATGTGTCGGACCCGTTTCTGGAGAAGAGACAGGATTGGTTTTAGATATATATATATATATATATATATGAATCATCGTAGCCCCTTAGTCGGAAATGTTCCAGACATTCATGGGCTGCTTTCTCAAACTCCCGTTCTTGTGTGCTATTTCTACGGAGTCTGAGAAGTTCCCCATAAGGGATACTTCTGATAAGTTTGGGTGGGTGACTGCTTTTGGCGAATAGAATTGAATTCCCTGCCGTTTCTTTTCTGTACAGGGATGTATGTATCAGGCCCTCATCAATATACACCCTCAGGTCCAAATAGTCGACTGCCACTCAGCTAATTGTTCCCGAGAGGTGTAGATTGTAGCAGTTGTTATTCAAGTCCTCAATGTACTTCGCTGAACTCACAGTCGTACCCTGCCACATGATGAAAAGATCATCTATGTAGCGGTACCAATGTACCACCCTGCCATGCTCTTGTCCCTTCTTCCAGCTCCTGGGCACCTGCTCCTCCCACCAGCCAACGAACAAGTTTGCATAGCTGGGAGCGAAGCTGGTGCCCATCGCCGTGCCAGAGATTTGCCTGTACAGTTGTTCACCAAACAAAAATATGTTATTATTTAAGCAAAACTGTACAAAATCGAGAATCATGATGTTATGCTGTGTAAAGCGCAATTGGCACTTATCCAAAAAATGCCTGACAGCATTCAGGCCATGTTGGTGGTCAATGTTAGTATAGAGACTGGTGATATCCATCACCATAAGTAGATAATCGGATTCCCAGCTCATGTCTTCAATTATGCTCAAAAAGTCTTTTGTGTCCTGGATATAGGAATCCAGGGTAGTAACAAGGGGGAAAAGAACAGAGTCTGCGAACTTGGACATATTTTCAGTTAGTCCATAAATGGATGCAACGATGGGGCGTCCTGGTGGTGATGTAGAGTTCTTGTGGAGCTTAGAAAGATGGTAGAACGTCGAAATCATAGGACTGTTGCTCCATAGAAATAGATGTTCGTCCTTCCCCAGCAATTGTAAATTGTACCATTTCCGAATCAGCTCGTCATAGTTCACGATGATGCTCTCCTCATAGATCCTGCTGGTAGTTGGAGAATAGTACTTGTGGTCTGATAACTGCCTCATAGCCTCCTGTTGGTAATATTCACTAGTTAACAGTACCACATTGCCCCCCTTGTCAGAGGGCTTTATGATGATCTTATTATCCCCCATAAGATCTCGCAAGGCTCTCCTTTGTGATTCTGGGATGTTGTGGCTAATAGGAGTCATTCTCTTCCTGTATTTAATCAAATCCAGGGTCATAGCCTCTGTAAAGGCATCAATTGCATCCCACGGCGATTGGGGAACAAAGGTGGATTTGGGCTTGAACTGAGTTTCCTCCCTTTCTTGTTCAATGCCTTGTAACAGGGCTCGTTGTACCACATTCTCATTCATAGTATTGTGAGGATTTCCTTCTTGCTCCATTCTTAAATAGTTCATGGCTTCCAATCCTGGCAGATCCCTGCCACTCAAAGCATCTGTAGCTGTCAATCTAGTCCCCTGTTTGGTTGTATCTTTCGTGTGCGGTCTCATTTTGAAGTATTTATGAAGTTTCATTTTCCTCGTAAATCGGAAAAGATCAATTTTAGTCTGAGTGAACTCAATGTTGTTACTAGGGCAGAATGTTAAGCCCAATTCCAAAAGTTCACGTTCAGTGTCCGTGAGTTGTTTGTCTGTAAGGTTCACAACAGTTAAGGCAGCAGGCCTGCTGTCTTAGGTGAACATCAATTCTTCTTCCTGTTGCGACTGTTCCAGTTCGAGGTTGCTCTTTTGCCTCTTCCTCGTCCTTTTGCTGCCGCCCCCTGATCTTCTTGTTCTCCTTTTCCTGCCTCTGGGGGCTTGTTCTTCCCACCTCTGAGCCAAGTTTGCCTTATCACTTTGAACTCTGTGTGAAAAGGGACAGCTGCACCTCTTTGGTCACTCAGAGGGTCTGCTTGATCATCGCTCGACTCATTGGCAGTTGCGTCAGATTCTGATGTTGGTGCGCTTGTTTTTGCTGCTGCGTGCGAGTTTTGTGCACCTTGACTGAGAGCTTTTCTAGGGGCATCGTATTTTTTGGCAAAAGTCAGTATACACCCCTGACGATAATCATTCTCGTCCCGCTCGTATTTCTCTTGCTTGCGTGTCTTTATTTTCTGCTCATATTTCGTCAAGCGCGTTTTCATTGATCCTTTCAGATCCTGCACCCTCGCAGTGTCTTCTTCTTTTTCAATTTCATCCTCTATGATTTTTATGTCAGCCAGGGCCTTCTCCCTGTCGCTCCACGCGTATTTCACCAGAATCTTCAACGTACCCTCACAGTGCTGCGCTGTGTGTTCCTGCCAGTCTGTGAGTAATTGGGGGTCCGGGTGCTCGTAAGAGGGAACTGTGTAGACTCTTAATCCTCTTGGTACCCGTCCCTCCTCGATGTAACTGGTCAGACTTGTGGCTTCCCACCACTTACGAACCTCACGTTCATACAATCTCTCCAATTTAATCATATTCTCACACAGTTTATCATTGCCCCTCACCACGGGTGTCTGTGCAGCCGTTTTCTGTGTGCTCTGGCTCTTAAACATGTCTTTAGCCTCAGCGCGGCGTTCCGTTTCACTGAACATGCTCATGTGCGTGTTTATCAACTTGTAGACTTTTCATGTGCTCAGACCCGGTCCGGTCGAGAGAGACCGCTAAATACACCACCCTCCGCGACGCTCTGCCGCTGATGTTGCTTTCTAGACAACCCGGAAATACGGGTGGTGGGCTTACCGGCTCAGACGCGATGAAAGATGCAATGCGTAGACGGCGTTCTTCGTTCGGCAATCCTTTCTCGTTGATCCCTTGCAAAGCCAATACGTGCCCAAACAGATTGCAGCTTGCGGCGGTGCTCGAGACAAAAGTTAAATCGCTCGTTTTCCACAAAGGTATTCTCGAGCACTCAGGAGCGGGTGCAGTAGGCGGGCTGTGGACGCCCGCTAAACATGACGCTCAAAGATCCTTTCACTCAAAGGAACAACAGCACTCTGGGGGTAATGAGATTAGCAGCGGTCTTTATTTATTAAATGAAAAGTAAACAACAAACGCGGTCGGCGTCAGCCTTCGTCAGTGTCAATGACACTAGGCACATGATTCGATTTTAAAGCTCCTTCATGGTGACAGACATAGGTGAAGGACTAACCCTAGGTCTAATATAGGCACCATCTTGTAGTGGATAAGATGTGCACATTTAACGCATACAATTACCCTTCAAGTAAAGAAATATATATATATGTTTATATATATATATATATATATATATATATATATATATATATATATATATATATATATATATATATATATATATATATATATATATATATATATATATATATTACCTACTGGCGGTCGCCAGTAGTTATATATAGTTTGGATTTTTTCTCTATGGGATTTTTGAAAATTCGATGTCTAATAACTTTGGCGTTTGTGGACGGAATTGGCTGAAATTTTCAGAAAAATTGAACATTTTGTTTCTGAGCAGCCCCTGACAATTTGGGGGATTTCATCAAGGGGGGGCAGAGAAAAAAGGGGGGTCCCAAAACGCGTTTTTCCCATGTTAATTTCCATAGGGCGGTTGGCCTCACTTTTAGCTCGAACGGCTGAATGGATTTGCACGAAACTTGGCAAAATTGTAGGGACTGTTAGCCCGATGTGCCTTTGCTAGGTCTCAATATATGTGCTCCAGTGGATTTTGAGTAATTTAGGTTCAAAAAAAGATATATATCTGGGCGGAGCCTAACCACACATCTGATCTGATTGGCTGTCAGCACTTCATCCAAGAAGTGTTGGCAGCCATCTTGGGACCAATATACATGATAGCACCTCATTAAAAAGCATTGTAGTTAATAGAGGGTTTTAGGACTTTAGTTACATTATAAATCATTTGTTGATGGTACCATACTCGTTTTAGGAATTGTGGTGGGTTCTAAGGTGATTTTACCATGTGAAAAAACCTTCTGCTGTGATATCAGGAATATTGTTTGAAAGAAAACTAATATCTCATGATTTTCCCACAGTGGTTTGGAAGGAGATCTATAAGCTAAACTGAAAGCATATTTTCTGTAAATTCACATTATCTTTCTCAGTCATGTGAAAATGAAGTCTGACATTCTCAGTAAAACATGTACATCCAACAAGGACAGAGACTGTCAGTTGATTCCTTTGTGCTCTACTGCAGCCTCCTAAAGTGTTCTAAAGAACAACTAGAGCGCTAACAGTCCTACGTATTACAAAGGTATAGCACACCTGGAGCCATCGTGATGGGAATAAAGTGGTAACTCTTAAAACATTTAATTTAAAAAGGAACAAAATGAGGGGGTATATTATGCAATAGAAGGTATTATTAGTGCTGCAGAAAGAAAAATTAGGGCACATTTTGAGTGACTTTTCAAATCCTCTTCTATTTCATTAAAAAATTCTGACATGCAGTCTCCCAAAATGGCCACCAGAGACAAAAGAGGCCAAATGTAGCCCAAATATCACCCAGATGTAGCCCAAGTATAGCCCAATGACAGAATGTCCCAGAGTGTTCTAAAGAACAACTAGAGCGCTAACAGTCCTACTTATTACAAAGGTATGGCACACCTGAAGCCATCTTGATTGGAATAAAGTGGTAACTCTTAAAACATTTAATTTAAAAAGGAACAAAATGAGGGGGTATATTTTGCCATATGAATTATGATTAGTGCTGCAGAAAGAAAAATTAGGGCACATTTTGAGTGACTTCTCAAACCCTCTTCAATTTCATTAAAACATTCTGACATACAGTCTCCCAAGATGGCCACCAGAGACAAAATAGCCTAAATGTAGCCCAAATATCACCCAGATGTACCCCAAGTATAGCCCAATGACAGAATATCCCAGAGTGTTCTAAAGAACAACTAGAGCGCTAACAGTCTTACTTATGACAAAAGTATGGCACACCAGAAGCCATCTTGATTGGAATGAAGTGGTAAGTCTGAAAACACTCAATTTAAAAAGGAACAACATGAGGGTCTTAATTTTGCCATAGAAAGTATGATTAGTGCTTCAGAAAGAAAAATTAGGGATCATTTTGAGTGACTCCTCAAATCCTCTTCTATTTCATTAAAAAAATTCTGACATGCAGACTGAAACATGCACTTTGAATACCAGCAGCAGACGTCCCTGGTGAGCAGTAGCTTTACTACAGTGATCTAATGTGCAACTAGAGTGCTAACATTCAGAATTTATGACAAATGTGTGACACATCTGAATGCCTTCTTGATGGAACCAAAGTAAACAAGCATTGAAAATGCAATAGATCTCGCCCTCCTTTAAGTTAAAGCCATTCTGTTTGTAATGAGGTGGCTTTTTAGCTTTGCTTTTATCAGTGTTTTTTCAACTTTCATGTAAATAACATGCATCTGTATGCATATAAGTATATGTATGCATGCATTTATGTTTGTATTTATATAGATATACAGATGATATATGTTTATATATGTATGTATATATATATATATTCACTGAAAAAACCATAGGTTATAAACCATATATAGTTAGGAATTAGCATTTACAAAACCTTGAAAATTCACTGAAAAAACCATAGGTTATAGACCATATATAGTTAGGAATTAGCATTTACAAAACCTTGAAAATTCACTGAAAAAACCATAGGTTATAGACCATATATAGTTAGGAATTCCTAATTCCAATAGTTAGTGAATATATATATATATATATATATATATATATATATATATATATATATATATATATATATATATATATATATATAAGAACATCACCAAAGTTACGGTCCAGAGGCAGTCGTGTTCGCGGGTGGGTCGGCGTAGGGTTACCGGTTACCCAACACATCCACAAACTACCTTTATCCGTTTTTGTAAATGTGATCAAGCTGTAAAGCGAAACGCGTTGTTTTCCTGCCTTATTAAAAACCTTTCGTGCACAGCAACTTTCAGAGTGTCGGCGACGTTTTATTCAAATGGATAAAGGTACTTTGTGGATATATATATATATATATATATATATCTATCAACACCAGTCCTACTTCCCCAAGGGAAAGCAGGTCCGACACATGCTCGGAGTTTGACAGAAGGCTTTATTTCCAAATTCAGGCGCTTGATTTACGGGTCGATGGAACCGCTAGGCAGACGCGTTTCAGCCTGTCGACTTTCTTCAGTGCCTCGTTCCACACAGGACCAGGGCCTAGTTTCCATAGGAAATCCGTAACATTCTATTTGGAATAACTTCAGCGCCGGTTGACAATTCTTCGCAAATTTCTCTGCTCCTTCCCTGAAAGTTTGGGGCTGATTCGTGAAGCGGGGGCTGAGAAAAAAAGGGGGGTCCCAAAACGTGTTTTCCCCTTGCAATTTTCCATAGGACCTTTAGCAAGGGCTACAGCCCGAACGGCTGAACGGAATTACACCAAATTTGGCAGAGAGGTAGAGTTCGCTTCGCAGATCACCCTTTGTGTTAAATGGTGTAAATCCATTCAGTAGTTCCTGAAAAAATCTAAAGTAAAATCATAGATATATCTATAGACGCTTACCGTACGCGTACCTTTTCCGAGCACAAGCTGCATGCTGATTGGCTGTCAACTGTCTATCAACACTCCAAACCAGGAAGTGTTGGTAGCCATCCTATGCCTCAGTAGACTGAGGCACAAGAAAGCAGAAATACAATTGTGTAGAATGCAAAAAGGGGGCATGGTAGAAACACCCTGACCCCCTAGACCTGCTCAGGGGGTCCCACAAGGACCCCCAAGGGCCCCCCAATTTTTTTTTTGTTCAAAAAATTGCGGGGTACGCGTACGTATGCGTACCTTTGCGAGTACGAGATGCATGCTCATTGGCTTTCAACACTCGAAACCAGGAAGTGTTGGCAGCCACCTTGTGCTCAGTAGACCGAGGCACAAGAAAGCAGAAAAACAAACGTGTAGAACGTAAAAAGGGGGCAGGGTAGAAACACCCTGACCCTCTAGGCCTTCTCAGGGGGTCCCACAAAGACCCCCAAGGCCTCACATTTTAAAATTTTTATTTTCCCAAAAAATCGCGGGGTACGAGTACGTAACCGTACGTACGCATACGCGTACGTATGCATACCTCGCGGAAAAAAAACAGTCTGCTTCTTTTTCAAATTACTCACCGGGGGGACCAAATCCAGGGTGCATAGTGAAAAAGAAATTTGAGGGGTTCCAATCCCCCCACACTGTTCCGGGGGCCGCCACCCCCGGGGCAAAGTAATTATTTTACACCTCTCTGCAACGCAGCCCCCTGGTGCATACTGGTGGCTCCTGGTGGGCTAGTGGGACCCCCAGTATGCAAGGGGAATTAGTTTCCCCTCTGAAAATGCAACAGCGGGCTGCATTGCAGAGAGGTGTAAAAAGGGGCGTGGCCTCATTACACCTCTCTGCAATGCAGCCCCCTGGATCCTACTGGAGGTTCCAGGTGGGCTATTTGGCCCCCATGGACCCCCAGTATGCAAGGGGAATTAGTTCCCGCTCTGCAAACGCGCCAGGGGGCTGCGTTGCAGAGAGGTGTAAAAAGGGACATGGCCTCATTACACCTCTCTGCAACGCAGCCCCCTGGCACATACTGGAGGTTCCAGGTGGGCTATTTGGCCCCCATGGACCCCCAGTATGCAAGGGGAATTAGTTCCCCCTCTGCAAACGCGCCAGGGGGCTGCGTTGCAGAGAGGTGTAAAAAGGGGCATGGCCTCATTACACCTCTCTTCAACGCAGCCTCCTGGTGCATATTGGAGGTTCCTGGTGGGCTAGTTGGCCCCCAGGGACCCCCAGTATGCAAGGGGACTTAATCCCCCAACTTAGAACACCCTACAGGGCGCGTTTGCACAGTGGTGAAGGTAGGGGGCGGGGCATGAGGTGATGTGAGTGCAAACATGCCCTGAGGCACGTTTTAAGTTGGGGAATTAATTCCTGTTCAATACAGAGGTCCCCTAGGGGGCAACTAGTCCAACAGGTATCTCCAGTAATCACCACGGAGCTGTGTTGCAGAGTGTTGTGAAAAAGGGGCATGCCCTTTGAACACCTCTCTGCAACACAGCTGCCTGGCGCATACTGGAGGTACCTTGTGGGCTAGTTGGCTCACAGGGACCTCAGGATTGAAGAGGATTTAATTCCACAATCTAAAACGCGCCACATGGTGTGTTTGCACACATGTTATCTCAGGCCCCACCCCCTTCCTTCACCATTGAGAAAAAAAATATTCCTGTAAATTCTGCCGAACTATGAATTCCAATTTACTCACCTGTTATCACAAGAAACGTCAGTGCTGCATCTTTGAGCGCACTACTGATCCTGAAAAGTAATTCTAACCATAATTACAGTAACTTGAATTTCCTTCCATAGGCTAAAAACTGACTGGTTTCACTTGGAAATTTTTCTAAGTGTGGAGTTTTGGAACTTAAAAAAATTCCTCTAAATCAGCCGAACTACGAATTCCGATTTACTCACCTGTTATCATGAGAAACCTCAGTGCTGCATCTTTCAGCTCAGTACTATTCCTGAAAAGTCAATTTAACTGTACTTACCAGTAACTTGAATTTCCTTCCATATTAAATGAAAAAAAGATTACAATTTCAATATTTTTAAAAAATATATCTTTTTCAAATTATATAAAAAATATGTAAAAAATAAAATATCAAAAAATAAATATTTTAAAATAATGTAGTAAATCAGTATTAAAAAATATAACAATTAATACATTTAAAAATTATCATTTACAAAACCTTTAAAATTCACTGATTAAACCATAGGTTTCAGCCACGTTATAGTTAGGAATTAGCTTTTAAAAAACCTTAGAAATTCACTGAGAAAACCATAGGTTTCAGCCACTTTATAGTTAGGAATTAGCATTAAATAAAACCTTAGAAATTCACTGAAAAAAACATATTAGGGTGAGAGGAGGTCTGCCACTCTTTCACAAGGATAATGTCATCAGTGATATCATTTGAGATGTCATCAGTGATGTTATTAGTGATGTCACTGACCATTTCATGATTGATGAAATATGTGACATCATCAGCAGTGCATTGCGGGCGTGCGAGTTATAGTTAGCTGAACTAACTATAACAGGGAATTTCAATGGTTTTGTATGAGTGAAATGTCCAGCTAACTATAACATGTGTGAAACCTACGGTTTTTTAGTGAATTTCCAAGGATTTTTAAATGCTAATTCCTAACTATAACGTGTGTGAAACTATATTTTTATTCAGTGAATATATATATATATATGTATATATATATATATATATATTACCTACTGGCGGTCGCCAGTAGGTATATATAGTTAGGATTTTTTCTCTATGGGATTTTTGAAAATTCTATGTCTAATAACTTTGGCGTTTGTGGACGGAATTGGCTGAAATTTTCAGGAAAATGGAACATTTTGTTTCTGAGCAGCCCCTGACAATTTGGGGGGGTTTCATCAAGGGGGGGCCGAGAAAAAAGGGGGTCCCAAAACGCGTTTTTCCCATGTTAATTTCCATAGGGCGGTTGGCCTCACTTTTAGCTCGAATGGCTGAATGGATTTGCACGAAACTTGGCAACATTGTAGGGACTGTTAGCCCGATGTGCCTTTGCTAGGTCTCAATATATGTGCTCCAGTGGATTTTGAGTAATTTAGGTTCAAAAAAAGATATATATCTGGGCGGAGCCTAACCACACATCTGATCTGATTGGCTGACAGCACTTCATCCAAGAAGTGTTGGCAGCCATCTTGGGACCAATATACATGATAGCACCTCATTAAAAAGCATTGTAGTTAATAGAGGGTTTTAGGACTTTAGTTACATTATAAATCATTTGTTGATGGTACCATACTCGTTTTAGGAATTGTGGTGGGTTCTAAGGTGATTTTACCATGTGAAAAAACCTTCTGCTGTGATATCATGAATATTGTTTGAAAGAAAACTAATATCTCATGATTTTCCCACAGTGGTTTGGAGGGGATCTATAAGCTAAACTGAAAGCATATTTTCTGTAAATTCACATTATCTTTCTCAGTCATGTGAAAATGAAGTCTGACATTCTCAGTAAAACATGTACATCCAACAAGGACAGAGACTGTCAGTTGATTCCTTTGTGTTCTACTGCAGCCTCCTAGAGTGTTCTAAAGAACAACTAGAGCGCTAACAGTCCTACTTATTACAAAGGTATGGCACACCTGAAGCCATCTTGATTGGAATAAAGTGGTAACTCTTAAAACATTTAATTTAAAAAGAAACAACATGAGGGGGTATATTTTGCCATAGAAAGTATGATTAGTGCTGCAGAATGAAAAATTAGGGCACATTTTGAGTGACTTCTCAAATCCTTTTCTATTTCATTAAAACATTCTGACATGCAGTCTCCCAAAATGGCCACCAGAGACAAAAGAGCCCAAATGTAGCCCAAATATCACCTAGATGTAGCCCAAGTATAGCCCAATGACAGAATGTCCCAGAGTGTTCTAAAGAACAACTAGAGCGCTAACAGTCCTACTTATTACAAAGGTATAGCACACCTGGAGCCATCGTGATGGGAATAAAGTGGTAACTCTTAAAACATTTAATTTAAAAAGGAACAAAATGAGGGGGTATATTATGCAATAGAAGGTATTATTAGTGCTGCAGAAAGAAAAATTAGGGCACATTTTGAGTGACTTTTCAAATCCTCTTCTATTTCATAAAAAAATTCTGACATGCAGTCTCCCAAAATGGCCACCAGAGACAAAAGAGCCCAAATGTAGCCCAAATATCACCCAGATGTAGCCCAGGTATAGCCCAATGACAGAATGTCCCAGAGTGTTCTAAAGAACAACTAGAGCGCTAACAGTCCTACTTATTACAAAGGTATGGCACACCTGAAGCCATCTTGATTGGAATAAAGTGGTAACTCTTAAAACATTTAATTTAAAAAGGAACAAAATGAGGGGGTATATTTTGCCATATGAATTATGATTAGTGCTACAGAAAGAAAAATTAGGGCACATTTTGAGTGACTTCTCAAACCCTCTTCAATTTCATTAAAAAATTCTGACATACAGTCTCCCAAGATGGCCACCAGAGACAAAAGAGCCTAAATGTAGCCCAAATATCACCCAGATGTACCCCAAGTATAGCCCAATGACAGAATGTCCCAGAGTGTTCTAAAGAACAACTAGAGCGCTAACAGTCTTACTTATGACAAAAGTATGGCACACCAGAAGCCATCTTGATTGGAATGAAGTGGTAAGTCTGAAAACACTCAATTTAAAAAGGAACAACATGAGGGGGTTAATTTTGCCATAGAAAGTATGATTAGTGCTTCAGAAAGAAAAATTAGGGATCATTTTGAGTGACTTCTCAAATCCTCTTCTATTTCATTAAAAAAATTCTGACATGCAGACTGAAACATGCACTTTGAATACCAGCAGCAGACGTCCCTGGTGAGCAGTAGCTTTACTACAGTGATCTAATGTGCAACTAGAGTGCTAACATTCAGAATTCATGGCAAATGTGTGACACATCTGAATGCCTTCTTGATGGAACCAAAGTAAACAAGCATTGAAAATGCAATAGATCTCGCCCTCGTTTAAGTTAAAGCCATTCTGTTTGTAATGAGGTGGCTTTTTAGCTTTGCTTTTATTAGTGTTTTTTCAACTTTCATGTAAATAACATGCATCTGTATGCATATAAGTATATGTATGCATGCATTTATGTTTGTATTTATATAGATATACAGATGATATATGTTTATATATGTATGTATATATATATATTCACTGAAAAACCATAGGCTATAGACCATATATAGTTAGGAATTAGCATTTACAAAACCTTGAAAATTCACTGAAAAAAACATAGGTTATAGACCATATATAGTTAGGAATTAGCATTTACAAAACCTTGAAAATTCACTGAAAAAACCATAGGTTATAGACCATATATAGTTAGGAATTCGCATTTACAAAACCTTATTTTACTCACACAAAACCATTGAAATTCCATATATAGTTAGTTGCACTAACTATATATCGCGCACCCGCAATCCACTGCTGATGATGTCACATATTACATCATTCATGACATGGTCAGTGACATCACTGATGACATCACTGATGACATCATCCAGTGACTGTATGTTTCTGTAAAGTTAAAATATGTCTTACATATTGAAGAATGAGTGGATGTATAAGTGTCTGGATGAAGGATTTAGTAGGTGCATGACTGACTGTATGAGTGAGTGATTAAATGTGTCTCGCTGAGTGCATGGGTTAGTGACTAAACTGTCTTAATTTGTGCATCAGTATGTCTGTTGTTCTGTAAACTGTTGCATGTGTTGATAAGTAGCTATATGAGTAACTATATGGGTTATTGATTGGTTGCCCAAGTATTTGTATGGGAGACTGAATGTGTGTGTGGGTGGCTGGGAGGTGTATGACTCTGTGCATAGATGTGTGAGCAGTTGATTCACTAGATGTATGGTTTCAAAAGTGCATGTGGAAACAGCTGTATGGGCGGTTGACTGTGTGCATGAGTGTATTGGTGAGTGAATGGATATCTCAGTGCTACATGTCAAAGTAAGTACATATGTAAAACACAGTACATGTGAGAGTTGACATATATAAATAACTGTGCATAAGAGCCAGTGAATGTGTGAGTGGCTGTATGGATCATTGTGAACTTGTATCAGGGATTGTATAAGAGAGTAAATATGTGTTAGTATATGTTTGAATAAGTAAAGTTTGTATAACTGTATAGTTGAGGAAATGGAGGTGTGATTGATTCTTTGCATGACTGACTAGGTGTGTGAGTAACTCCATGGATGAGTGACAGTCTGTGAGTGTCTGTTTACACTGATTGTATCTAAGGTTATATTAGAGTCTGAAGAGGTTCATCGTATTATCACATGAATGATATCATCAGTGATTTGATCAGTAATGTCAAATGAGATGTCATCAGTGATGTCATTTGAGATGTCATCAGTGATGTCATTTAAGATGTCATCAGTGATGTCATCAGTGATGTCACTGACCATGTCATGAATGATGTAATATGTGACATCATCAGCAGTGGATTGCGGGTGCGCGATATAGTGCAACTAACTATATATGGAATTTCAATGGTTTTGTGTGAGTAAAATAAGGTTTTGTAAATGCGAATTCCTAACTATATATGGTCTATATATGGTCTATAACCTATGGTTTTTTAAGTGAAAATTTCCTCAAATTTGTCTGGCGGCGCTCTGGTCCTTCCCTGAAAGTTTGGGGGGGGATTCGTCAAGCGGGGGCCGAGAAAAAAGGGGGGTCCCAAAACGTGTTTTTCCCATGTTAATTTCTATAGGGCGGTCGGCCTCACTTTTAGCCTGAACGGCTGAATGGATTTCCACCAAACTTGGCAAAATTGTTGGGACTGGTAGCCCGATGTGCCTTTGCTATGTCTCAAGATATGTGCTCCAGTGGATTTTGAGTAATTTAGGTCAAGGGGGAAAATGACCAAAAGGGGGCAGAGTAGACCCCCCCGACCCCCTAGGTTTTATGTGGGGGCCATAAAAGGGCCCCGCGGGGCAAAAAAAATAATATTTTTTTTCGATTTGCGCGGGGGGAGTGCCCGGTATGCGCACCAGGGAGCGTACCGGGGAGCGTACCATGGGGAAAAAGAATGACAGAGTTTTTTTAAAATGTAGCATTTTTTTATAAATTGGAGGTAGTTCTGAAAAGAACTGTTTTTTTTCTTCTTTTTGTTGTTTTATGTTTTTTAATGTTTTTTTGAACATTTTGAACTTTTTTTGTCTTTTATGAACTATTTTATATTTTTTTTGTTATTTTTATGGGGAGAAACAAAAAACAAGGAATTGAAAACGGCTCAACTGGAGCAAAAAAAAAAACAGGAAAAAATTATGGATTTTTGGGGCAATTGTGGTTGTCACCAGCATGGTTGATGAGCTTTATGCTTTGCTCACTATAGATGATGGTTTTCCCACAAAATATACAAGTGATCTTGTATTTCCCAAACTGGGGTTGAATGTTTGGGACCATCTCCCTTGTCTCAGGTCCCGATGGAGTGGGTTGCTTTCTTTTTGATTTGCTGGGTGAAGATTGGGGAGGGTTTCTGGCCAGTTCTCTCACCTCTGCCGCAGCATAGTTGTTGGGATGCCGGCGCTGCATGTGGCGAATCATGGTGTTATTGCCAAATGAGTATTTTTTGTTAGGGTTCCCCCTTGAAAGTACCATGTTACAGAATAGGCAAGTCACCTTTGGCGCATTCACCTTTTTTTGGCCACTTGGGATGGAAAAAAACTCCCATACAATGTGTGGCTTTGGCCTATATGGGGTATCATCTTCTGGCAGGAATGTCCTCCTCACCTCCTCTTCCTCCTCCTCCTCTTCCTCTTCTTCATCTCCACCAGTGTGGTGTTGTGGTGGTCCTCTTGGTGGTGGTGGTGGTGGCTGAGATGCTCCTGCTGCTGCTGCTACTGAAGCCATTTTTCAGTCCAAAAAAGTACAGAGAGGTCTTTCAACAGGTCTTCTTCACTCAAAGTACAAAGTGAGAATGAGGAAAAAAGGTGGGGGCTTTCATCATTAGGAAAAAAAACTGTCCTGCACCAATAAAAAGTGTTATTTTAGGTCACATGACCCGACGCGCTTACGCTACGCGCCCCCGGGCGCGCCCCGGGGCGCGTCGCGTAAGCGCGTCGGATGCTTACGTTGTACGATTGTATGCGCTCGAGTGCTTCCGCATGCGTTTACGCAGTGCGTATCACGCGGACGCGGCTACGTGATACGTCACAATGATGTTTTCGTTCGCGGCAAAAGCGCTAACGGGACGCTCACCGGTGCTATTAAAATACCTTTGAAATTCACTGAAAAAACCAAAGGTTTCACACCAGTTATAGTTAGGAATTAGCATTTAAAAAACCTTCGAAATTCACTGAAAAAACCATAGGTTTCACACCAGTTATAGTTAGGAATTAGTATTTAAAAAACCTTTGAAATTCACTGAAAAAACCATAGGTTTCACACCAGTTATAGTTCAAAATTAGCATTTAAAAAACCTATTAAATTCACTGAAAAAACTATAGGTTTCACACCAGTTATAGTTAGCTGGAAATTTTACTTACATAAAACCATTGAAATTCCCACGTTATAGTTAGTTGGACTCACTATAACTTGCGTGCCTGCAATGCACTGCTGATGACGTCACATATTACATCACTCATGACATGGTCAGTGACATCACTCATGACATCACTGATAACACCATCCTTGTGACAGACTGAAAGACCTCCTTTCAGTGTAATGTAACCCTTGAAACACATATTCAAAAATAGAAACTAACATTTTCCAAAAAATGGAGATACCCATACCAGTTACAATAACCAATTCAGTAATTCCACTATCTAAATACACATCCACTCATTCACCAACAGTTCTATATAGTCACTCATACATATACTCACTCATCATATGTAGTGATACACATATACATCCTGTTACACACCGACAGTCTTCCAAAAGTTACTCACACACATACTCACACATGCAAATAAACTATTGAACATCCATTTATTTGCATATACAGCTATACACACACTAGCACATTACTTCTAAGGAAACTTACACATACTTACTCTCTTAAACAATCACTTATAGAAACACATACTTATTTAAACAGGAACTCTTTCAATCACTCACTCTCACATATACTTACTTATATACATCAATACTCACATATACTACATTAAAACATATCTAGTTACTCATAAAGACACTAGTGAGGCAGGCATTCACTCACTAACACACATATATACACACTCATCCACCCATACAGTCCTGCACATATGCTGTCTTCAAACACATACAAACAGTGAGTCAGTCACCAACCCATGCAGTCACTTATACACAAAGTGAAACACTGATACATATATTTAAATATTTAAAAATTACTCGCTAATATATGTATTCACTAAGATACACTTAATAAGCCAGTTCACCAATCAATATTTTATTTAAAAAAACATCCATTTACACACTTATTTAAACATTTATTCTTCCATCGACCTTTACAAATACATATATAAAACATATTTATTTTTCAGAAAGACACACATTCACTGGATGGTGTCATCAGTGATGTCATGAGTGATGTCACTGACCATGTCATGAGTGATGTAATATGTGACAACTCAAATGACATCACTGATGACATTATCCAATGACTGTATGTTTCTGTAAAGTTAAAATATGTCCTACATATTGAAGAATGAGTGGATGTATAAGTGTCTGGATGAAGAATTTAGTAGGTGCATGACTGACTGTATGAGTGAGTGATTAAATGTGTCTCACTGAGTGCATGGGTTAGTGACTAAACTGTCTTAATTTGTGCATCATTATGTCTGTTGTTCTGTAAACTGCTGAATGTGTTAATCAGTAGCTATATGAGTAACTATATGGAATATTCATTGGTTGCCCAAGTATTTGTATGGGAGTCTAAGTATGTGTGTGAGTGGCTGGGAGGTGTATGACTCTGTGCATAGATGTGTGAGCAGTTTATTCACTAGATGTATGGGTTCAAAAGTGCATGTGGAAACAGCTGCATAGGCGGTTGACTGTGTGCATGAGTGTATTGGTGAGTGAATGGATATCTCAGTGCAACATGACAAATAAGTACATATGTAAAACACAGTACATGTGAGAGTTGACATATATAACCGTGCATAAGAGCCAGTGAATGTGTGAGTGGCTGTATGGATCATTGTGAACTTGTATCAGGGATCGTATAGGAGATTAAATATGTGTTAGAATATGTTTGAATTAGTAAGGTGTGTATAACTGTATAGTTGAGGAAATGGAGGTGTGATTGATTCTTTGCATGACGGACTAGATGTATGAGTAACTCCATGGATGAGTGACAATCTGTGAGTGTCTTTTTACACTGATTGTATTTAAGGTTATATTAGAGTCTGTAGAGGTTCATTGTATTATCACATGAATGATATTATCAGTGATGTTGTCAGTGATGTCATTGGAGTTGTCATCAGTGATGTCATCAGTGATGTCACTGACCATGTCATGAATGATGTAATATGTGACATCATCAGCAGTGGATTGCGGGTGCGCGCTATATAGTTAGTGCAACTAACTATATATGGAATTTCAATGGTTTTGTGTGAGTAAAATAAGGTTTTGTAAATGCTAATTCCTAACTATATATGGTCTATAACCCATGTTTTTTTCACAGAATTTTCAAGGTTTTGTAAATGCTAATTCCTAACTATATATGGTCTATAACCTATGGTTTTTTCAGTGAATTTCAATGGTTTTTTAATAGCAAATATCAAAAGCTTTAAAATGTCAAGTACGTGGTAGGTAAAAACATTTTCGTGTCTATGCACGCTGATGTGCTTTGAACGCTGCCCCCCCCCCTCTTTTCTTTTAGGAGTATTCTCTCTTTGCAGATAGTGAAGGGTAGGTAACGCAGGCCTTTGCCCCCGTTGTAATCCGTCGTGCCTGCTTCCCTCTCCATGTGATTTATTGTTATCCAAGCATTTACTGTTTTAGAATTGGTTCTCTTTGGTTCATTCTCTATTTACAAACAAGCACAGAGTCGCAATACTCTGTTTAGTCTTTGCAGATAGTGAAAAATCGTTAGAAACAACAAAAGGAATCAAGTAAAATTTAGATTTTTCACAGCCTGCTGCGCAGAAAATCTGGATTTTATTAAGGACACGGAGGCTAATATTATGCAAATCTCCTTTATTACCACAGCTCAGCAGCAATAATGGAATAGGACTTGTGAACATTCTAAAGAGAAGACTAGTCCCTCTCTGACCAGGCATCTTCCTTCTTGTCAGGCTGCGAAGAAAGATGATCAACGTGAGGAAAAGATTAGGGAAACAGGATTCCAAGGAATAAACTTTCAAGATTCCAACGAATAAACTTTCAGGATTCCAACGAATAAACTTTCAGCATCAGAATTCTAACAAATAAAAATTTCAGCTTCTGAACCAGTAGATTTTAATCTGAAAAAGAAGAATACATTACCAAGATATTGTTCAAACAAAAAGGGTGGGTTACAAATCATATTAAAAATAGAGGCGGGATAATATTAGCCTCCGTGTCCTTAATAAAATCCAGATTTTCTGCCCAGCAGGCTGTGAAAAATCTAAATTTTATGGCACGACACGGAAGCCATATTATGCAAGTTCAAAGTGCATTAAGAACATTATCAATCACATTAGAGATTGGTCTAAAGTAGCTACATCTAAACATAGTATCATTAGACCAGTCTGCCGCCTTAAGAATTTCTTGTAAACCACCACCAAGAAAATAGGCTTTAGAAGCAGAAGCGCCCCTAAGGGAATGCGCTCCAAAAATAGAGGTGTTCACACCACTTTCGCACATAACTCCTTTCACCCATCTGGCTAGAGTTGGAGAAGAAACTCCTTTATGGGGAGATCTAAAGGAAATCAATAATTGAGTTTCATTTGATCTTAGATTAGCAGTCTTCCTCTCATACTCTTTCAGACATTTAACCACGCAGAGTCTTTTATTCTGAGGAAAGAAGGGGTAGAAAATAGAGGAACATAAAGTTTTAGTTCTTCTTTTAAGATAGAAACATACACCCTCTGGTTGAAAGGATCTGCTAGAAATATCTAAAGCTTTGACATCGGAGGTTCTTCTGAAAGATACCAGACATAATAAAACAGTAAGTTTGAAAGAGATACGTTTCAAAGAAAGGGAAGAGTTCTCCCCCCAGGATGATAAGGTCCGGAGTACCAGTGTTACGTCCCAAAGGGCGGTATATTTAGCAGTTGGAGGCTTAATGACTCTCATGCTTCTCGTGATTTTTTTAGTAAGTAAATTCTGTCCAACGGAGAGACCATCAATGAGAGAATGGCATGCAGAAATTGCAGATCTATAGACATTAACGGTTCTATAGGAGAGTCCTGAAGTAAAAAGTTCAGAAAGGTAGTTGATAACGTAAACTAGATCAACTGAAACGGGATCGTGACTTCGTTGAAGACACCAGCGAACCCATTTGCTCCATGCCAGTCGATATGCCTTTCTTGTACCTTGAGCCCACGACTCAGAAATGAGTCTGAAAGCATTTGGCGAAAGCCCAGGGATTTGCCATTGTCTCCTGAAATCCTCCAGGCCGTCAGAGTTAGAAGACCCTGATCCACGAGGGGGTGGACGTCTCCCTCTGGACCCAAGAGTATTTCCCTGAAAGGGGGTATTAGAATTGGAAAGTCTATGCACATTTCCAGAATTACTGGAAACCAGGCTTGGGACCTCCAAAGAGGAGCTATTACAGTTATGATATTGTGGTATCGTCGAGCATGAAGGAGAAGCCGAGGGAGTAAAGCAAACGGCGGGAAGGCATAAGGTCTCAGACCTCTCCAATCTTGTAGGAAGGCATCTACATTCTGAGCTTGAGGGTCCGGTCTCCAACTGAAGAATTCTTTCAGTTGTGTGTTTAGACGATCTGCAAAAAGGTCTGTCTTGTATGGACCCCATATTGATTGGATGGCCAAAAAGATCTGTCTGTCTAATCTCCAGTTGCTCGAATCTCTGAAATTCCTGGAGTACCAGTCTGCGACACTGTTGTTCAGGCCCGGGATATGTTCCGCTATAACCGAAATACCTTTGTTCAAGCAATATTCCCAAAAGCTCTTGGCAAGGTCTGTTAGGCCCTTGGAATGTGGACCGCCCAGTTTGTTGACATAGCGGACTGCCGAAACATTGTCCATGCGTAATGTCACACAGCATTTCGCTGTTTTGGGTGTAAAACAACGAATTGCAAATGAACCTGCCAGTAATTCTAAGCAGTTGATATGCAATATCTTCTCTTGAGTGGTCCAACGACCGCCTGTGGAGTATTTCCCACATCTCGCTCCCCATCCTTCTAAGCTCGCATCTGATTCTATTATCAGATCCGGTTGTTCCCCGAAGATGGCTCTGCCATTCCATGCTTCCGCATTCCTGAGCCACCAAAGCAGTTCCGTCTTTGATTCCTGATTCAAAGAAATCATGTGGGAATATGAATGGTTCGATCTTAGAGCACTCGCTTTTAGTCTTTGGAGTGCCCGATAATGGAGGGGTCCCGGGAAGATAGCTTGGATTGTCGAGGAAAGGAGGCCAACGATTCTCGCTAGTACTCTCAGAGGGAAGGTCTTCTTCACGAGAGCCTTCCTCAACTCTTTCCTTACTTTCCTGACTTTTTCGGAGGGTAATTTCAGTTCCGCTTTGAGAGTGTCTACCGTAAAGCCTAGGAATTGTGTTTGTTGTTCGGGAATAGTACAAGATTTCTTGGTATTTATGATGAAACCCAGATGTTCCAGGACCTGAATTGCAAGGTTTGTGTGGAGAGATGCAGTCTCTTTCGATTGGGCCATTATAAGGATGTCGTCTAGGTATATGATTAGTCTCACCCCTCTCTGCCTGAGCCAGGCGGTTACAGGGCGTAACACCTTGGTGAAACACCAGGGGGCGGACGACAGACCGAATGGGAGACAGCAGAATTGGTAAAGTTTTCCCAGCCAAGTGAATTGAAGGAATTTTTGGTGGGGTTCCCAGATGGGAATTGTTAAGTAGGCGTCTTTTAGGTCTAACCTCGTGAGCCAGTTCCCTTTTCTCAAAATATCCCTTAGGAGGTGAATGCCCTCCATTTTGAAATGTTGGTAAACTACCCAACGATTTAAATCTTTTAGGTTAATTACTGGCCTCTGTTCCTTGTTTTTCTTCTCTACTAGAAAAACATTGCTGAGGAAACCTTGTGTTTGTGTTTCGACAATTGCCCCTTTTTGTAACAGTTCTTGTACTTCTTTGGAGACTAAGTCTCGGTCTTTGAGAGAGAAAGTGATCTCGCGAGGGGGACGTGTTTGAAAGGGAGTACCCAGAAAATCTATTTTGTAACCCTTTACTGTATCTAAAACCCAGTTGTCTTGTGTTACTAAGTTCCAATTCCGAGCGAATTGGCGTAGTCTCCCTCCCACCTTTGGAGGGATATCTGAATGGTCTTTCAAGGTTCCTACCTGAGGAAAAGGAACGTTGTCTCCGTTCGCCTCTGAAGATGCGTCCTCGGTTCCTTTGTCTCTGCGGGAAGAATTGGGATCCATAGTTGTTGGAGCCGTAGTTGCTAGAGAATCTTCCTCCTCGGGTGTTAAAGGGTCTAGAAGATTGAGTTCCGCGGCCGGGGAAACGACCCCGTATTCTCCCGGCCCTGGCAAAAACTCCATCGTTGAATACTCTTTTGATATCCTTCTGTGATTTTTGAATTGAGCTGAACGCGCTCACATACTTAGCCATTTCTTTAATGAAGTCTTCGCCAAAGAGGAGACCTTGTGAGTCGGGACCTCCGTCTTTTTTGGCTAGTTCAATGAGTTTAGGATCTATTTTAAGTAGGACTCCTTTTCTCCTTTCGGTGGAGATGGCAGTGTTAGCATTGCCGACAAGGCATATTGCTCTTTGCACCCATTCTCGTAGTTCTTTGACGTCGATTTGGTTATTCCATACGTATGCAGATTCTGTCATTTCGAATATTTTAGCAAGAGGTCCTATTATATCCAGAAGGCGATCTTGACAAGATTTAAGTCCTTTATCCAGACCTTTCCTAGGATCTATGTTATTTTTGGCTATAAAAGCCACGACCTTAGGGTCTAACTCTGGGGTCATTGCGACCTTATTTAGTAGGGATGGGCGTGGGCATTCAGATCTGAGTCTAGACCTCACTTCTTGGGGTATTTCTCTTCTGAGCCAGAATGAAAAGTAGTCAACGATATGTTGCGAGGGGGTCCATTCTGGGGAGAGTGGGTGCTTAATTAGGAGGGGATCAAACATTTCTTCCCCGAAGGGGTCTAGAGGCATACTGTTAGAGGCTGAGGCCTTAGAAGCCCCTTCTAAGCTTCCGCTTCATCTAGTATTGTCATCCTCCACATCTGTATTAAATCCTGATGAGCAGGATAGCTCAATCTCTTCCTCACAGCTTTCGTCACTGTCGATGTGGGTAGGAAGTTCTGGGCCTATACCATGCCCATCTGGGGTGCCCGAGGCACCAATCTGGTCAGCGCCCCTAGGGCCTGTAGGAATAGAGCTCTTCAGCTTTTTTGCGCCTTTTTTGGATTGAGTTGGGATAATGGCCCTTTTTTTGTTACCTTTAGGTATCCCATTAGCTTTACTGGTAGAGGGTAGATTGGAAAGGGAGTCCAATTTTTTGTTAATGGCGTCGTCAATTGAGCCTATGGCTTTTTCTAGAGCCTTATTGACGAGTTCCTCTAGTTTTTGGTCGAGGGATGGTGATGTAGACATTGTTATGCCTCTGATAATAGGTAGCCTCTCTGTTTAGTAAGTATACTTTTCCCCTCTTTTCTTTTTTTGTGGGTTTAAATGATAGGAAAGGTGAGCTAGTTAATCGGAAAAATTACCGATTAAAAAACGTGAAGTCGAGGAGTTAAAACAGCTGATTTTGAGGAAATGACGAGGAAATGACCGTTCGTGTCCGATGGTTGTCAGGTATACAAAAATGGTTACTACGCACGCGGCGACGTGCGTGGTGCCCGCTAGGGTGCTTTCATCTAAGGCACCGCGTCTAAGGCACCGCGTCAGTGATGTGCGCGGAGAAGGGTGAATGGCGGGGGGAGCCGTGAGGAAAGGTGAGAGCAGCGCGAGCAGCGTTAACCGGCGTGGGAAGTAATTGTTTAAATTAAGAAACTGAACGGTAGCGCGGGGGTGTCCGCGCAAGGTGATATCGATAGCTCGCATAGTGTAAGGGCATATCGGCACGTAAATACATCGTAAGGGCAATTTAAAACATGCGATAATTTAGGCAGGAAAGAGAGAAGCCCCGAGATTGAGGCCACAAACAATTTGAAAAGAAAAAGAAGAGTCACTGCTGATAGAAAAGGAAGCAAATGATGCCTAGAAGAAGATAAACAGTCTTATCAGTATCATACATGGCAATATTAATATTATAGTCTATGTTGTGGGGTCAGTGGGTCACTGGTCCCATCCTTGTATGCACACAATGGTTCCTCTGTGAGTTACAAAGGTTTCTGTAGATAGTTTCAAGCAGTGTTTGCAATCATCATTTTATTCATGATTTTCTTTTTTATAGGTTATTGACATTTTGCTTTGTTCATTATTGATTTGCATAATATGATACCATCCTTATATACATCCAATGCATTTCGGGGTTGTCATACACCCCTTCATCAGGGAAAGGACTTTGTATCATTCAGAAAATTAGCGCATGTTCCTTAGTGATTATGAGTAGGGTCCTCCTTTCTTAGACGCTGGTTCTGGCCAGAACCAGCGTCTAAGAAAGGAGGACCCTACTCATAATCAATAATGAACAAAGCAAAATGTCAATAACCTATAAAAAAGAAAATCATGAATAAAATGATGATTGCAAACACTGCTTGAAACTATCTACAGAAACCTTTGTAACTCACAGAGGAACCATTGTGTGCATACAAGGATGGGACCAGTGACCCACTGACCCCACAACATAGACTGTTATATTTGATGTCGAGGGACGCCTGACATCACTTGCATAGCACCTTAAAACTAAGGATTAATTTCTCACTAAAATCGCTGTGCGCCAGCCCTACCCACATTGCAATATTAATATTATATCAGTCTTCAGACATACAAGCATTCAGTATATATTCTAAATAAGGTTAAATCAGGTTATAGTACTAAGCTTGGAGAGATAGTACTTATCTTTCTGAGCAGCAGCAACAAAGAAGGAAGATGCCTGGTCAGAGAGGGACTAGTCTTCTCTTTAGAATGTTCACAAGTTCTATTCCATTATTGCTGCTGAGCTGTGGTAATAAAGGAGATTTGCATAATATGGCCTCCGTGTCGTGCCATAAAATCAGTAGGCCACTAATGGGATCTCTTTTTGACCTCGCTAAAATAGAAACATTAGGAACAACCCCTCATGAGAAATATGAAACTAGTGAGAGGAACTGAGCTCGACGCCATGATGGCTGCAAGACAGCTCGGCTCCGCCGCCCACCCCGCCCAAAACAACGACAAACACTATGCAAATATTATAAATATATACCACACACCAGCAAAGTAACAGGGTAAAACGTTTTATTAAATAACTATTTACATGGCAGCCTGCTGCAATATCGATCCAAATGCATGCCGCCGTTCCCGGGATTTCTCCCCGACTACTCTGCGGCCTACGAGATGGAGAGGCCGGGGCGTTGACTAAGCGGGGCCTCCAGCCACAACCACAGCGCCAACGATCGCTGCTAACAGCAAATGATCTGAAGAACCGCAACCTGCGATGCTTCCCCGAGCCGCTTGACGGAGGCCTCCGAGGGGCGGTGTGGTGGCGCGGACTCGGAGGGGGCGCTTGACTCCTGCCCCCTCCCCAAGTCTTGTTGCCCTGGTGTGGCCTGAGATTGCCCCCGACATAGGCGGTCGGCTCCCGGGGTCAGGCGGAACTTGTTGCCTTTTGGTGACTCTTCCATTCTGGACCTTGTCCCATAATCGTTTGACCTGAAGACACGTCCTGCGGTGCCCTGGTCCAACCATCACATATACCTTCGCCAGGACACGGCGTGGGGTGCACTGAAAGGGAGAGGCGGCGCGAACGAGCCTCCCCCACCTCCCCAGGTGGAGGTTTCTCAGCTACACCCCAGCGCTTCACTCGGCCACCTGAGTTGCGCCCGCTCCTGCGGCACAGGGCCTCGCTCGGCCAGCTGAATTGCTCCTGCTCTTGTTATTGCAGCGTCTCACCCGCCATCCGGATAAATTACACCCACTCATGCAGTACAGCGACAGGCGGCTGCCATGGAGCTCAGGAAATGGCGGTCGGCTCCACAGACTTGGGCCTGGCCTGCAAGGATGGCTCTGGGCAACCCTTGAACTCGGACGCTTGACGGCGTGGGGTGCACTGAAAGGGAGACGCGGCGCGAACGAGCCTCCCCCACCTCCCCAGGTGGAGGTTTATCAGCTACACCCCAGCGCTTCACTCGGCCACATGAGTTGCGCCCTCTCCTGCGGCACAGGCCCTCGCTCGGCCAGCTGAATTGCGCCTGCTCTTGTTATTACAGCGTCTCACCCGCCATCCGGATGAATTGCACCCACTCTTGCAGTACAGCGACAGGCGGCTGCCACGGTGCTCAGGAAATGGCGGTCGACTCCACAGACTTGGGCCTGGCCTGCAAGGATGGCTCTGGGCAACCCTGGAACTCGGCGCTTGACTGCTAGGGCATGGGCCCCATTCCCAAAAGCATCCCCTCAGCCTTGAAGATTCTACAAGAGTCACCGGTGCCCCCGACTCCCGCAGACTTACGGTGGGGAGTGACTGCCATGATTGCTTGCGGAATGGCCACGACGGAGTCACGAGATGGTGGTGCTCTCATGCTGATGCCAGCTTCAGTCTGAAACATCCAGAAACACTGTAGACTACCAATTCAATCAGTTCCGGTGGAGCCCCAACGTGACCAGGTAGAGAAGAACTTGCCCTCCCCTCTTTGACTGATGGTTTTTGTTGCCTGTCCCTTCTGTCATATGACGCGCCGCCTTAGTGCACCCGGAAGTGCTCCGGTGCGCGAGGTGCGAAAAGTAGCTACCCGGAAGCGATCCGGGGCACGGCGCGGAGCGCGTAACGTAAGCATAACAGGTCATGTGACTTGTTAATAAAACTTTTCATTGGTTCATTTCACTTTTGGGTTCCTAATGATGTAAGGCTAGGTCATGTGACCTAAAAATAACACTTTTCATTGGTTCGGACTGGGAAGGGGCGCTTAGCCTCTGCCTCCTCCCCAAGTCTCGCTCGGCCAGCTGAGTTGCGCCCACTCTTGCGGCTTACGACATGGAGAGGCCGGGGCGCTGACTAAGCAGGAGCCTCCTGCCGCAACCACAGCGCCAACGATCGCTGCTAAAGGAGGGGAGCCTTGCCGGTGAGAGCCACTGATCTGAAGAACGGCTGCCTGCGGTGCCTCCCTGAACCGCTTGACGGAGGCCCCCAGGGGCGGTGTGGTGGCGCGGACTGGGAGGGGGCGCTTAGCTCCTGCCTCCTCCCCAAGTCTCTCTCGGACAGCTGAGTTGCGATTACTCTTGCGGCCTACGACATGGAGAGGCCGGGGCGTTGACTAAGCAGGAGCCTCCGGCCGCAACCACAGCGCCAAGGATCGCTGCTAAAGGAGGGGAGCCTTGCCGGTGAGAGCCACTGATCCGAAGAACGGCTGCCTGCGGTGCCTCCCTGAACCGCTTGACGGAGGCCCCCAGGGGTGGTGTGGTGGCGCAGACTGGGAGGGGGCGCTTGGCTCCTGCCCCCTCCCCAAGTCTCTCTCGGCCACCTGAGTTGCGCCTGCTCTTGCTATTACAGCGTCTCACCCGCCATCCGGCTAAATTTCACCCACTCTTGCGATACAGAGACTCTTCCATTCTGGACCTTGTCTCCCCAGAGGTACATCACCTTACACAGACATGCACTCTGATCTCCTTGGTCTCAGTCAAGCATCAATAGTAAGATTTTCATAGGTGAGTGTAAGTGGGGGCTGTTTGAGGACCTGACTGCATTGGAAAGCAATGTGATGCGGTGCCTCCCTGAACCGCTTGACGGAGGCCCCCGAGGGGCGGTGTGGTGGCGCGGACTGGGAGGGGGCACTTGGCTCCTGCCCCCTCCCCAAGTCTTGTTGCCCTGGTGTGGCCTGAGATCGCCCCCGACATAGGCGGCAAAACTTTTTGCCTTTTGGTGACTCTTCCATTCTTGACCTTGTCCCACAATCGGTTTGACCTGAAGACACGTCCTGCGGCCTGGTCCCTGAATGTGTGCAACGGGACGGTATTGATTGGATCAAGATGGCGGCTTCACACAAAGCTGACTCAAGTGTTGCTGCTGATGCTATGCAAACAAAAACTGGTTTTCAGTTTGTACATTCTTCAGGATTTTTCCATCCAAGGCTGGTTGAGAGTTTGTAGAACGATGGCTTCAGATTTTCAACATACTACTCTTCAACATTCTTCATAAATGTAACAATGTGAGACTCACTAGGAGAACGGCCGTTTATCTTTCCTTTCAAAATGCGGCCAACAATATTTTCTGAATGGAAGACACCATCTTGTAGCATAAAAGACTGCGTCAAGGGTGGTATTGCCCAGAATGTCTTGTTTTCTAGTGCTCGTAATGACGAAGCCAGAACTGCCGAAAAGGATTCTGGTCCTGCTGCTACTTACTGGAGACATTGAACTATACTCTGGACCTGCCTGGCCTCGCCCAAAATGGCGCCAGTATGGGAGCGACTTGCAACTCCTTATGATGTTCTAGTTACTTAGCCTTGACGTTATGGGGGATGTATGTGGTCTTTGTGCACATGGCGGGCGGGGAAGGGTACTGACTGGGATTACGGACAACACTATTGATAACACAAAAAACCCAATATATATATATTTTTTTTTTTTGCCCCGCGGGGCCCTTTTAAAGCCTCCACATCAAACCTAGAGGGTCAGGGAGGATCTACTATGCCCCCTTATGGTCATTTCCCCCTTCGTTTTGGCCTCCTCTTGTCTCTCGATCCTACCGAGAGACAAGATGGCGGACGCTCCGGACTGTTTAAAATGTTGACAGACACCGAAGAGCCAATCAGCTTCGCTTCGCAAAGTTCCGTTACGCGAAAAATACGCTAACCGGAGCGCTACCCGGGACGCTGTTACAGATTTATATATTTTTTTTAACGTTAATTTATCAAAATCCACTGGAGCACATATATATTGAGACCTAGCAAAGGCACATCGGGCTAACAGTCCCTACAATTTTGCCAAGTTTCGTGCAAATCCATTCAGCCGTTTGAGCTAAAAGTGAGGCCAACCGCCCTATGGAAATTAACATGGGAAAAACGTGTTTTGGGACCCCCTTTTTTCTCGCCCCCCCCTTGAAGAACACCCCCCAAATTTTTAAGAGCTGCTCAGTCCACAAACGCCAAAGTTATTAGACATAGAATTTTCAAAAATCCCATAGAGAAAAAATCCTAACTATATATACCTACTGGCGACTGCCAGTAGGTAATATATATATGTATATTAATATATATATATATATATATATATATATATATATATATATATATATATATATATATATATATATATATATATATATACATACATATATATATATATATATATACATATGTATATATATATATACACATATATATATATATATATATATATATATATATTCAATGAAAAAACCATTGGTTATAGAACATATATAGTTAGGAATTTGCATTTACAAAACCTTATTTTACTCGCATAAAACCATTGAAATTCCATATATAGTTAGATGCGCTAACTATATATCGCGCACCCGCAATCCACTGCTGATGATGTCACATATTACATCATTCATGACATGGTCAATGACATCACTGATGACATCACTGATGACAACTTAAATGACATCACTGATGACAACATCCAGTGACTGTATGTTTCTGTAAAGTTAAAATATGTCTTACATATTGAAGATAATGATGTAATATGTGACATCATCAGCAGTGGATTGCGGGTGCGCGATATATAGTTAGCGCATCTAACTATATATGGAATTTCAATGGTTTTATGCGAGTAAAATAAGGTTTTGTAAATGCAAATTCCTAACTATATATGTTCTATAACCAATGGTTTTTTCATTGAATTTTCAAGGTTTTGTAAATGCAAATTCCTAACTATATATGGACTATAACCTATGGTTTTTTCTGTGAATTTCAATGGTTTTTTAATAGCAAATATCAAAAGCTGTCAAATGTCAAGTACGTGATAGGTAAAAACGTTTTCGTGTTTATGCACGCTGATGTGCTTTGAACGCTGCCCCCCCCTCCCCTCTTTTCTCTTAGTAGTACTCTCTCTTTGCAGATAGTGAACGGTAGTTAACGCAGACCTTTACCCCCGTTGTAATCCGTCGTACCTGCTTGTCTCTCCATTTGATTGATTGTTATCCAAGCATTTACTGTTTTAGAATTGGTTCTCTTTGGATCATTCTCTATTTACAAACAAGCACAAAGTCGCAATACTCTGTTTAGTCTTTGCAGATAGTGAAAAATCGTGTAAAAAAATAAAAGTAATCGAGCAAAATCAGTAGACCACTAATTCGATCTCTTTTTGACCTCGGTAAAATACAAACATTAGGAACAACCCTTCATGAGAAATACGAAAATAGTGAAATGAACTGAGCTCCACACCATGAGGGCTGCAAGACAGCTCGACTCCGCCACCCACCCCGCCCAAAATAACGACAAACCCTATGCAAATATTATAAATATAGACAACACACCAGCAAAGAAACAGGGTAAAACATTTTATTAAATAACTATTTACATAACTATTTTATACTTTTTGTTGCCCGATCCGGCTAGCTCAATCGATCGAGCATGAAACTCATGCACTGATAGCAAGCGTTGAGAGTTTGTAGAACGATGGCTTCAGATTTTCTACATACGGTGTAGTGGCGCGAACTGGGAGGGGGCGTTTGGATCCTGCCCTTTCCCCAAATAAGATTTTCATACGTGAGTGTTCGTTCATGCTTTTGGTCCCTGAGTTGCTTCGATGTCACTGCCTTACACAAATGGCATAAGTCCTGGATGTTGAGTGCCATACTTCAGAGTTCTAAGCAGCGCTTGTTACACTGTTTAAACCTTATTTGCACCTGCTGCAGCTTCACTATTCAAAGTAAGTGGGGTCCGTTTGTGGACCTGACTGCATTGGAAAACAATGTGATACGGTGCCTCCCTAAACCGCTTGACGGAGGCCCCCGAGGGACGGTGAGATGGCGCGGACTGAGAGGGGGCGCTTGGCTCCTGCCCCCTCCCCAAGTCGTGTTGCCCTGGTGTGGCCTGAGATCGCCCCCGACATAGGCGGCCGGCTCCGGGGGTCCGGCGGAATTTTTTGCCTTTTGATGACTCTTCCATTCTGGATCTTGTCCCACAATCCGTTTGACCTGAAGACACGCTGTAGTGGGGCGCCCCTTTACCGTTTTAGTTGCCATTCCGCCCGCTTTTGGTACTCTGTGCCTCTTCCGCCATTCAGCTGTTTACCGCCCGCTCTTGCGACTACAGCGTCTTGCTCACCATGTAGTTGAGTTGCTCCTGCTCTTAAGATTTAACCGAACTTTTTGGACTGCTGAAAGCGGTTGTATTCCGACCGCTGGTTGGTGGAGACATTTTGACTATATTCTGGACCTGCGTTGTCGCGTAATGCGTCATATGACGCGCCGCGTTAGCGCACCCGGAAGTGCTCCGGTGCGCAAGGCGCAGCTTCCCGGAAACGATCCAGAGCGCGCCGCGCAGCGCGTAACGTAAGCATAACAGGTCATGTGACTTGTTAATAAAACTTTTCATTGGTTCATTTTACTTTTGTTTTCCTAATGATGTAAGACTAGGGAATGTGACCTAAAAATAACACTTTTCATTGGATTAAAACATTTTTTTTCCCAAACGATGAAAGCCCCACCTTGTTTCTGGATGTTTCAGACTGAAGCTGGCGTCACCATGAGAGCACCACCATCTCGTAGCTCCGTCGTGGCCATTCCGCAAGCAATCATGGCAGCCGCTCCCCACCGGAAGCCTGCGGGAGTCGAGGTCCCCCAAGACTTTTGTAGAATCTTCAAGGCTGAGGGGATGCTTTCGAGAATGGGACCCAAGCCCTGGCAGACAAGCGTCCGAGTTCCAAAGTGTCCCAGGGCCATTTTACTGGACCAGGCCCAAATCCGAAGAGCCGGCCGCCATTTTAAGAGTCCTGTGGCAGCCGCCTATCGCTGCACCGCAAGAGTGGGAGCAACTCAACTACATGGTGAGCGAGACGCTGTAGCCGTAAGAGCGGGCGGTAAACAGCTGAATGGTGGAAAAGGCACAGTGTAGCAAAAGCGGGCGGAATGGCAACTGAAACGATAAAGGGGCGCCCCACTACAGCAGACGAGCCTCCGCCATGTGCTTCACAACTGCATACGTATCTCGTGATATCAAGGTTGGGCAACCAGTACACAACAAGCAGTTACGAGTCCCATTTACACCAGAGCCATTTTGGGCGCGGCCGGGCAGGTCCAGGATCTAGTCAAACATAACAAATGAGGCTGACGTCTCTGAAGCAGTTGACGCACAGCAGGACATAGCAAATAAACATGAAGTCTCTAAAGCTGTTAACTCACTGCAGGACAAAACAAGTGAACCTGAAACCTCTGGAATAATTGTCGCTCAAAAGAACAACACACAAAACTCTGTAGAGCCTGAAGAAAGAAAAACAGAACGGCACTGTAGTTTCAGACACACTTAACACTAATGACTAAACAAAGATATCGTCTGTTTATGAAGCAGTTATCATATAAACAGAATTGACAAAGAAGTGTGCAGACACCAATGCTATTAAGAAACACAAGAAAATCCCTAACGCATCAGCATTCTCGGAAGAGGTTGACACAGATAACATCTTAAGGAACAAAGAAAGACAAAATAAGGATGAGGAAGTTATCACTTTAGTTTTTTCATCAGCTATTCAGGATTTTTTCTCTATGGGATTTTTGAAAATTCTATGTCTAATAACTTTGGCGTTTGTGGACGGAATTGGCTGAAATTTTCAGGAAAATTGAACATTTTGTTTCTGAGCAGCCCCTGACAATTTGGGGGGTTTCATCAAGGGGGGGCTGAGAAAAAAGGGGGGTCCCAAAACGCGTTTTTCCCATGTTAATTTCCATAGGGCGGTTGGCCTCACTTTTAGCTCGAACGGCTGAATGGATTTGCACGAAACTTGGCAAAATTGTAGGGACTGTTAGCCCGATGTGCCTTTGCTAGGTCTCAATATATGTGCTCCAGTGGATTTTGAGTAATTCAGGTTCAAAAAAAGATATATATCTGGGCGGAGCCTAACCACACATCTGATCTGATTGGCTGTCAGCACTTCATCCAAGAAGTGTTGGCAGCCATCTTGGGACCAATATACATGATAGCACCTCATTAAAAAGCATTGTAGTTAATAGAGGGTTTTAGGACTTTAGTTACATTATAAATCATTTGTTGATGGTACCATACTCGTTTTAGGAATTGTGGTGGGTTCTAAGGTGATTTTACCATGTGAAAAAACCTTCTGCTGTGATATCATGAATATTGTTTGAAAGAAAACTAATATCTCATGATTTTCCCACAGTGGTTTGGAAGGGGATCTATAAGCTAAACTGAAAGCATATTTTCTGTAAATTCACATTATCTTTTTCAGTCATGTGAAAATGAAGTCTGACATTCTCAGTAAAACATGTACATCCAACAAGGACAGAGACTGTCAGTTGATTCCTTTGTGTTCTACTGCAGCCTCCTAGAGTGTTCTAAAGAACAACTAGAGCGCTAACAGTCCTACTTATTACAAAGGTATGGCACACCTGAAGCCATCTTGATTGGAATAAAGTGGTAACTCTTAAAACATTTAGTTTAAAAAGAAACAACATGAGGGGGTATATTTTGCCATAGAAAGTATGATTAGTGCTGCAGAATGAAAAATTAGGGCACATTTTGAGTGACTTCTCAAATCCTTTTCTATTTCATTAAAACATTCTGACATGCAGTCTCCCAAAATGGACACCAGAGACAAAAGAGCCCAAATGTAGCCCAAATATCACCCAGATGTAGCCCAAGTATAGCCCAATGACAGAATGTCCCAGAGTGTTCTAAAGAACAACTAGAGCGCTAACAGTCCTACTTATTACAAAGGTATGGCACACCTGAAGCCATCTTGATTGGAATAAAGTGGTAACTCTTAAAACATTTAATTTAAAAAGAAACAACATGAGGGGGTATATTTTGCCATAGAAAGTATGATTAGTGCTGCAGAATGAAAGATTAGGGCACATTTTGAGTGACTTCTCAAATCCTTTTCTATTTCATTCAAACATTCTGACATGCAGTCTCCCAAAATGGCCACCAGAGACAAAAGAGCCCAAATGTAGCCCAAATATCACCCAGATGTAGCCCAAGTATAGCCCAATGACAGAATGTCCCAGAGTGTTCTAACGAACAACTAGAGCGCTAACAGTCCTACTTATTACAAAGGTATAGCACACCTGGAGCCATCGTGATGGGAATAAAGTGGTAACTCTTAAAACATTTAATTTAAAAAGGAGCAAAATGAGGGGGTATATTATGCAATAGAAGGTATTATTAGTGCTGCAGAAAGAAAAATTAGGGCACATTTTGAGTGACTTTTCAAATCCTCTTCTATTTCATTAAAAAATTCTGACATGCAGTCTCCCAAAATGGCCACCAGAGACAAAAGAGCCCAAATGTAGCCCAAATATCACCCAGATGTAGCCCAAGTATAGCCCAATGACAGAATGTCCCAGAGTGTTCTAAAGAACAACTAGAGCGCTAACAGTCTTACTTATGACAAAAGTATGGCACACCAGAAGCCATCTTGATTGGAATGAAGTGGTAAGTCTGAAAACACTCAATTTAAAAAGGAACAACATGAGGGGGTTAATTTTGCCATAGAAAGTATGATTAGTGCTTCAGAAAGAAAAATTAGGGATCATTTTGAGTGACTTCTCAAATCCTCTTCTATTTCATTAAAAAAATTCTGACATGCAGACTGAAACATGCACTTTGAATACCAGCAGCAGACGTCCCTGGTGAGCAGTAGCTTTACTACAGTGATCTAATGTGCAACTAGAGTGCTAACATTCAGAATTTATGGCAAATGTGTGACACATCTGAATGCCTTCTTGATGGAACCAAAGTAAACAAGCATTGAAAATGCAATAGATCTCGCACTGACCATGTCATGAATGATGTAATATGTGACATCATCAGCAGTGGATTGCGGGTGCGCGATATATAGTTAGTGCAACTAACTATATATGGGAATTTCAATGTTTTTGTGCGAGTAAAATAAGGTTTTGTAAATGCTAATCCCTAACTATATATGGTCTATAACCTATGGTTTTTTCAGTGAATTTTCAAGGTTTTGTAAATGCTAATTCCTAACTATATATAGTCTATAACCTATGGTTTTTTCAGTGAATTTCAATGGTTTTTTAATAGCAAATATCAAAAGCTGTAAAATATATTCTTTTTTTAAATGACACTTTTCCCCCAAATTGCCTTGGTATATTCCAATATATTTCAAAGACAAAAATGTAAGTGGTCCAATCAATTTTTTCCACAATTTGTGGAAGCACAGAAACATGTGAATAAATCTGTTTCTGCTTACATGAGAGACTATGGAATGGGTTTAATATACAACAATAACTTGCGTTCCAACATTCAACACATCTACAGAAGAGATGGTGTGCACTTCTCTGATGAAGGGAATAGAATATTCGTCCTTTATTTAAAAGTGTGCATTGGAACCTACTTGTAGGTACCTAAATTAGCCACAGAACACAATATCTCTTTCAGAGCTACCCTACCTCTGATCATTCAAAACGTTTATCTTTTTCTAATTTTTTTTTCTTCACCAAAGTACGCTCCCCCGTTCGCTTACCGGTGCGTGTACTGGGTGCTCCCCCCGCGAAATTTTCAAAAATTTAATTTTTATATTTTTCCATATATCAGCATTCTAATCCCCCCTCAGAAACCCTAGAGGGTCATAAACTGTCTACTGTGCCCCCTTCTACCCATTCCGTACATTGTTTGTCCTCCATCTTATGTATCAATTCTACCGATACACAAAATGGAGGACTCCAGTAACGCTGCCGGTTCGCGTACCGGGGAGCGCACCGGTAAGCGCTCGATAAAAAAAGGTGGGAAAGTAATTTACAGAAAAACTACTACAGACACTTTCACCAAATTTGGAATAGTCCCAACTACATACCTGTCCCTACCATTTTCCAAAATGTGATGGATTTCCATAGAGCCATTCAAGTTGTAGCCCTGTCTAAATAACCTGAGGTAAATTACATGGCGAAAACACATTAGAAAGAGTTGACATTTTCAACCAATGATAACATTACTTTCAAGTTGTATTTTTATGTGCGGACATTTGATTGGTTTGGTACATGAATATATATGAAAAATAAGAGGGAAAGACAGCCATTTTGACTGGAACTCCCTAAAGCACATTTACAGAGCATTTCCTGAGAAACCTAAGACACTTTTCCAAAGGTAAGTTAATAGTTTTGAAGGAGAAATATGTTGTGCACCTAAAGTTATTTTTATAAAAACGTTTCCTTTTAGATATTTACTGTCCCTCAGTTATAGTTATAGATTGAGTAAGGCTTCTCTGTTTTAGTCATAGATTGAGTTAGACTTGATCACATGCAGTACTTTATATTTCTACTTCCTGCCTTGTAGAATACACTGCCCAAACATAAATTCACTCTTAAAAACTCAGAACTATGTTGTACACGTTAAGTTAAAAATAAAAATGTTGAAGTTTCTTACTTAAACTCTATTTGTCTCTCTCTTTTTATTCTACCTTAACAGCAATTATGGATAAAGAAGCACAGGAACCCAAAGTACAACCTGAAATACAGGACAATAATGACGATTTTTTTAATGTGACAGTAGACGAACAACTGTTGGAATTTATGGACAATTTTGATAAACAAGAGACAATTTATGAAAATAAAGATCATGAAATTTCAGATGAAGTACTACTTGAAATTTCCATAGATTTTTAAAATTAATATCAATAAAATGTTATTTATAAATTAAAAATTGTTTAAGACATTATTCAATTTTTTCAAAATGTAAGATATAATAGTAGAGTAATTATAAAAAAAAGTCAGACTAATGGTAAAGAGTACAACATTTTTATATTACTATGTGCTCAGGGAGTGCTCAAAGGATCTGTTTCTACTTTCCCATGAATCTGGGAGAATAATTTACTTACTTGATGTGTTTTAAAAATGGCTCAAAGGCTTTGTAAATATGCCCCATGCTGACTATGAATCTCTAGCAGTATATATCAAGAAAACGAAATGACTTCAATAAACGATTTTAAACACATCAAGTAAGCAAATTATTCTCCCCCATTCATGGGGAATTTACTTAACATGCCCTAACACACATGAGGGTGTATTTACAAGGCCCTTGCACCACTTTTGCATCACTTTTAACATGGGAAAAATAACTTGAAAGTGGCTCAAAGGCCTTGTAAATATGTCCCATGCTGGCTATAAAACTCTAGCAGTACATATCAAGAAACCTAAATGACTTCAAGAAACGTTTTTATACACATCAAGTAAGCAAATTATTCTCCCTGAATCATGGGGCAAGTGAAACATTTGTTTAAAGAAGCAGACACCATTTTTTCCTTCTCTGGGGTAGGTCTGGAAATGCTTTTTAAAGGACACCTTTGAGCAATTGATGGCACTTTTTCCTCAAACTGCCTTGGTATATTCCAAAATATGCCAAAGTCAGAAATGGAACTGGTCTAATCAATTTTATCCACAAATTGAGAAAGCGAGACAGCATGTAAATAAGTCTGTTTCAGCTTACATAACAAACCATGGAATGGGCTCCATCTGAAATAATAACTTGCGTTACTACATGCAAGATATCTACAGAGGAGATGGTGTGCACTTCTCAGATGAGGGAAACAGTTTTCATACAAAATTTAAGACTGTGTATTGATACCTACTTAGAACTTACACAGAACCCAAAAGCTCTTTTCAGAGCTACCTTAACTATAATTACTCTTTTAAAATTTTGAATGTACCTTTTTTCACTAATTTTCACTTATGTTCGCGTCCCGGTTCGCTACCCGGTTCGCGTACCGGCAGCTAACTGCGCGAAAAAATCTAACTTTTTTTTTTCTTACGACATATATGAGCCTCCTCAGCTTCCCTCAGAAAACATAGGGGGTCAAGATACTTCTCCCATGCCCCCTTACACCCATTTCCCACATTGTTATTCCTCCATCTTGTGATAAAATTTGTCCAAAACACAAAATGGCGAACTCCCGTTACGCTACCGGTAAGCTACCCGGTTCGCGTACCGGGACGCGCCTCTACTATGAAAAATCGCAAAAATTTTTTTTTTTTTTTTGCCCCACGGGGCACTTTAATATCCCCCTCATCAATCCTAGGGAGTCAGGAGGGGTCTACCTTGCCCCCTTTCCTTTTTTTACCCCTTCGTTTTTCACCACATCTTGTCTCTCGATCCTACCGAGAGACAAGATGGCGGCCGGCCCGGACTGTTTAGAATGTTGACAGACAACGGAGGGCCAATCAGCTTCGCTTCGCGAAGTTCCGTTACGCGTCAGGTACGCGAACCGGAGCGCTAACCGGAGCGCTGTCACAGATATATCTGTTTTTTAAAACGTTAATTTCTCAAAATCCACTGGAGCACATATATTGAGACATAGCAAAGGCACGTTCGGCAAACCATATCTACAATTCTGCCAAGTTTCGTGCAAATCCATTCAGCCGTTCAAGCTAAAAGTGATTCCAACCGCCCTACGGAAAAATGAATGGGAAAAATACTTTTTGGGACCCCCCTTTTTTCTCGGCCCCCCCTTGACAAAACCCCCCCAAATTTTCAGGGGCTGCGCAGAAAAAAAATGTGCCATTTTCCTGAAAATTTCAGCCAATTCCGTCCACAAACGCCAAAGTTATTCGACATAGGATTTTTTTCCTATGGGATTTCTGAAAATTCTAACTATATATACCTACTGGCGACCGCCAGTAGGTAATATATATATATATATATATATATATATATATATATATATATATATATATATATATATATATATATATATATATATATATATATATATACAAAAATATGTTATGGCTGAATCCCAACAAACCAGCCTTAATTAATCTCAGGTTTGTATTTTAATTGTGCTTAGCCTCTCTCAGGTCTTCCATTTTATTTTGCATCTAGTAGTCACTCATGTCACAGTTTGTATGTATCAACTCAATTGCATATTTCAAATCTATCTCATTTTATGATGCATTGTTATCGAGACAAATACTTATTTGATAAACGTTTCCTAACATTTTGCTGTATTACCACCTCTAGTATATATTTCACTGAGATGAGCTTATTAGGACAATGCAGCAGTGCATATTTGCAAGTAGTTAAATGCTAATAGACCATAAAGTTTTCGTACTTGTTCAAATAGATGATTATGCTGATTTGCCACACCTTTCTCAAGAGTAGCCAGGATGCAAAGGACTCCACTCCAAGAAGAGTGCTCCAATGAACCAGCATCAATGCTTCTCAGATGTGTAACTTGGCTCTCAATCCCCTTCCACTCTTTCTCTTCTCTCATTTCACTGTGGACCTTGCAGCTGCCCATTGCCCAATTTGCATTTTTTTATATTGCCCACTTAAAGTCTATTAGAGCTGTTAGACCTGGCATAAAAAGTGGGGGTTAGTAGCCATTTTGATTTTGAAGTCCCTCACCTTCTGTGTGATCTGCACTCCAACAGTTTTTTCCATAAATGTTTTCCCTATACCTCAATCATGTTGCTCTAATTCTCTAATTTACAGATCTCCAGGTTTGGCCTATACTATTCTTAATTATTAAAAAAATTATATTGATCCTTGCACTTTGCACACATTTTCTTTGATTTAGGTGGATTTCAGTCTATACGCGGACACTTCTGGTAACACAGAGGTGAAGCAGTTATTACACCCCATTCAAAGTTGCACTGTCACAATCGGTTCATGAAATTACCCACAAAACTGGCAATATGTTGGCTTTAGAAATAGGTTCTCTGTCCATTAGAACTTCCCTTGAAATTCTACCATCTGGTTTATTTGACCAATGTTTTTATTAAGTTTTACCTTCTCTGTAAATACTTGTCAGAATGAAATTGAAATTCACACTATGCAAAAAATCCTCAGAGAGGTCTCTCTATTGTTCCAGATATTAGAATTCATCAAGTATTGCTCCAACACCTCAGAAACATATATTTTATATTACTCTACTATCTCTACAATTATTTACTCAGTTGCACCTGAGAATTAAAAACGTATAAAATTCTCCACTAATACAGTTTATCGGTTTATTGAAATACTTCCTATTCTAAAGAAAAAATCTAAGCAAGTAGAACATCTGTGGAGACAGGGCTATGATCTCGATTTGAAAACTAATCACAGATGTCTCTTCTTGAATGTAGAGCTGCTATTAAAGCTGCTTAGTGTATGTTTTTCTGTAACCGAATTCAAAAGAATATAACAAATGGATAAGGGATTTTCAGGTTTATTTAGAGCTTTTCATAATGAATATTCTAGTAAAAGACTCACTTGACTATCAAGTCTTCTGCAGACAACTGTCTACTCATTCTTTACATTCAAAATTGAATGGATTTGTTATTATATTACCAATACATCTGTTTAAACGTGTTTTTGGATTCCCTAGTTCTGATCTTCCTTCTTGTTACTGGCCTTTGATACAGTTCTCCATGTTTTAGAACTTTATAGATTCTGTTCTCTTCTTGATCACGCTCCAGTCAAAGTCCTTACTTCTCTGAAACCATTTCTTGCCCCAACTTTGCTTGAAGAAGCCGGAACTTCTTTACCCTCCAATTATAGAAGCATCACCCTTCTTCCAGCTGCACCAACAATGCTACATTTCTTTGTAGCTATACAGATCTCTCAGTACCTCGAACCTAGTGCCATTTTTGAAGACTCACAAATGGGATCTGACTCATCCACTATTCAGACCTAGTTAGTGACAGCTGTGAACAACCTGCACCTTGAAGCAGATAAGGTCCATAGCAATGCACTAATATTATTAGGCTTGTCTGCTGCTTTCGATATTTTACACCATCACATTCCTATTAAAATGTCTGCTTATATTGGAATCCAAAATAATGCTCTTGATTGGTTTAATTCCTTTATATCCAACAAGTCTCAGCAAGTTCCCTTGGCATAGTTTTGGTCTGCTTCCATCTCATTTGCATACAGAGATCCTTAGGCTCTGCCCTGTGACTATATTGCTTTAACATCTATAATTGACCTCATGCCTTTGCACATTCAACAGCCATAAGATTATATTCATGTGGACACTACACAACTATTGCTGAGAATCAGCAGCACTCCTAAAGATAACATTATTCATTTGTCTAGTGACTGTTCATAAATGAATGGGATGACAAATAAACGGCTGATGTTAAAAAGCAGTAAAATCAAATTATGTTGGTCACTGTAAACCCTGCTTTATGATCAGCTTCTCTTTTAGAATCCTATCTTTTGGCCCTAATTCTCTTATCAACATTTCAAAAGTTAGGGGGTTATGACATATGCTTTGCAGGGTCGTGGTTTGACGCCGAGAGAGATAGTGGCTGGCTGACGCTGCTCCATAACAAGACCCGAGGACTTTCATACTGATGGGCGGCAATAGCGCCCGGTTACCTTTAAAAGCCTAAGGACTCTGCTTATGATGGCCTCTGGACCATTATGACACTTTTTGCAGCCGTGGTAAGCCCGAAGAACGCTTCGTCTATTCAAAATGTGCAGCGCGTCTCTGTGACTGGATTCGAGGCCGCCATTTCACATCCCTGCCACGTTTAATCCATTATCGGCGCCGCTGCTCTTTCTTTCTGTCAGAGGCATGCAGCAACATAAAATAATACTTTTATTGGCTTTATTTCACCATTGTTCATTGGAATTTTCTTCTCCTCTACAAATATCATTTTCTCTGGATTTACCAGCATTTTTGAAGCTCCTTATTATTTCAAACATTATGGGAACTTTGCAAATATAATTATGCAAGAATAGATACTCCTCTGCAATTTCAACAGTTTTTGCTTTCCCCATCTCTGCTATTCAAGCAACAACGTTTCTTGTGTGACTCTTCCACAAACCTTATATAACAAATAATCTTCTCTCGCTGTAGCACATATGTCTATGGGGAGAATCAAGTCTGTTAGAGGCGCGGCTTTAACGTCCATCCCATCTCCATGTCCTAAATCCACGACAATACTTACCTTAAACCCGTTTTTGGCCTTGCAAACCAACATAAAGGAATCAGGACAAGTTGCATTTTCCCAATATACAGATACAACAACCACTTTTCCCTTGTTTACCACTTCTCTTTCACATCCGTCAACATCAAACCGGAAAAATGTTTCTAAAATGCCTTCTTCTTCTGCATTATCAACTACTAAGAGAATTAAAAAGGACCCTCCTTCACTAACCACATCTCCACCACCAGCCTCCTTAGAATTGGTTCTGGATAAAGTTTGAGCTCTTAACCCTTAAATGGAGGAAACAAGCATACGCCTACAAGACCTTGAAGATAAATGGTCTCCTCTGGATAATAACATTAACTCAATGGAACATCAAATGGGAATCTTCCATCCCCGCAGACCATTCTACTCCTGTTGGGGGGGAGATTACAACAGTTCCTACCTGTTCCTACCTGTCCGGAAATCGAACACCTCAGACAGGTGGGTAAGACAAATAATTCAGTCAGGTTATTGCCTGGAGCTCACTTCCACTCCTCCAACAATACCACCCAGACAACGTCTCATGTCACAGGAACATCTCATACTTCCAATACAAGAGGTTGGATCTCTGTTAAAAAAGAATGCAATAGAACCTGTCCCAAAACACCATCAAAACACAGTAAACCCTATACTTTCTCATACCCAAAAAGGACGGGTCCCTCAGACCTATACTAGATCTAAGGCCCCTGAACCTGTACATACAATCCGACCATTTCCTTATGGTCACACTGCAACAAGTTCTGCTGTTGTTAAAACAAGGCTTGCCACATTAGATCTCAAGAACGCTTACTTCCACATTCCTATCCATCAATCTCACAGAAAGTACCTTCGATTTGTCCTAGAAGTTCAACACTACCAATTCAAAGTACTCCTTTTCCGAATGACTACAGCACCTCCAGTGTTTACAAAAGATCTAGCAGTAGTAGCAGCACACTTGAGAAGTGACAACATTCATGTCTTCCCATACCTAGATGACTGGTTAATAAAATCCAAGTCATACCTTCAATGTGTACAGCACACACATCAGACCATCTGCCTGTTGCACAAGCTAGGATTCACAGTAAATCAAAAGAAGTCACACCTCCAACCATTACTATCTAAACAGTATCTAGGTGCCACAATAGACACCTCCAAAGCAATTGCATAGCCCAATCTTACAAGAATACAAAGTATGCAAGCTCTTATACAAAAATTCCAGCCTCAACACTCACTACCAGATTGAGTGCTCATGCAATTATTAGGAATGATGGCATCTTGTATTTCCATAGTCCCATACCCAAGACTACAAGTGCACCCTATGCAAGAGTGTTTGGCAAGTCAGTGAAATCAAGCCCAACAACAAATAACAGATCTGGTGGTAGTATACGACCGGACATATCGCTCTCTGCTCTGCTCTGAACACCAAAAACCTTTCCAAGGGCCGTTCATAGAGCCTGTTCCACAGGTGGTGCTAACCACAGACGCATCTCTCACAGGATGGGGAGCGCATTTAGAGAAACACACAGTACCAGGTACACGGACACCGCAACAGAAGTTACTCCACATAAATCATCTGGAGTTAGCAATTTTCCTAGCTCTAAAATCGTTTCAACATTACCCATCTAGAAAGGCTGTACTGGTCCGTACAGACAATATGACAGTCATGTATTACATCCAAAAACAAGGAGGAACACACTCCTTACAGCTCTCCCGGCTGGCGCAGAGCATATGGAGGTGGGCCATTCCTCAAAAATTCTTTCTGTTACCAGAACATCTACTAGGAGTTCACAATCAAGTTGCAGATCTGTTAAGTCGTCAAAGACAACAGATAAACGAGTGGGAACTTCATCAACATGTTCTTCAACCATTCTTTCACAAGTGGGGACAGCTCTGAGATAGATCTGTTCGCTACCCACCGCAACTCCACATGCCCAAGCTTTGCCGCCAGCTACCCTCACCCATTGTCCAAAGGCAATGCAGTATGGATGAGTTGGTCAAACAAATTTGGGTACACTTTTCCACCTCTCCCACTAATTCTGTTAGTGGTACGCAAGCTACAGCAACATTCCCTCACATTGAATCTCATAGCACCCAAGTGGCAAGACAACCGTGGTACACCACACTACTAGTGTTATCAGTAGTACCGTATCAAAATGTAAACTCTCTCCACATCTGCTGACACAGAACCATGGAGAGATCGTGCATCCAGACCCAATGCAGCTCAATCTAGTGATTTGGCTCCTGAGGTCTTAGAATTTGGATACCTCAATCTTCCGCCTGATTGCATGAATGTCATAAAAGAAGCGAGACTCCCCACCACTAGAGCATGCTAAGCAGCCAAGTGGAAAAGGTTTGTTGTGTATTGCTCAAATAACAACATTAACCCATTAGATGTTTTGATAAAAAACATCATATGCTACCTACTCCATCTACAAAGATGTAATTTAGCGTACTCCTCAATCAGGTTGCATCTTGCTGCTATAGCAGCTTATCTTCAAAATAGACAACATTTGTCATTGTTTATAGTACCTACCTTCAAGGCATTTATGGAAGGATTAAAAAGAATAATTCCTCCCAGAATACCACCCTCTACGGTATGGCATTTAAATATTGTTCTCACTAGACTCATGGGTCCTCCATTTGAACCATTATATATGTATGAGTTACAGTTCCTTACATGGAAAGTTGCCTTTTTAGTTGCTAGTACCTCACTCAGAAGAGTAAGTGAGATTCAAGCATTACAATTTCAAGAACCATTTACATAACTCCATCACAACAAAGTGGTTCTTAGGACAAACCCGAAATCCCTGCCAAAAGTAATTTCACCATTCCACCTGAACCAATCTATTGAGTTGCCAGTATTCTTTTCCCAACCAAAGACAGTTGCAAAAAGAGCTCTACACACATTAGATGTAAAAAGAGCACTCCTCTACTACATTAATAGGACAAAACTATTTCGTAAAACAAAACAACTATTTGTGTCCTTTTCTCCTCCACACAAAGGCAATCCTATTTCAAAGTCAGGCATTGCAAGGTGGATTGTTAAGTGCATTCAAATCTGTTACCAAGAAGTAAAACGGACTCTATCCATTCCCTCTAGGGCTCATTCTACTCGTAAATTAGGGGCATCTATGGCATTCCTAGGAAATATACCATTAGATGATATCTGTAAAGCAGCTACAAGGTCTACACCGCACACATTTACAAAACACTACTGTGTAGATGTGCAGGCAAAACAACAAGTAACCGTGGGCCAGGCTGTACTCAAAACATTATTTCAAACGACTGCAACAGATACAGGTGGTGGCCGCTAAGGGAGAAAACTGCTGTGCAGTTGATGCAATAGTGTGTGGTCTGCAGCCCATATGCCTCAAACGGAAAATGCTACTTAGCAGTATGCATCTGTTCTTGGTATGTAGGGCTGCAGAGCCTCACATGCCCACCCGCCTCCCCGGCTACCTATATCTGTTCCAGTAATATCTTAATTGAATACACAATACATGGACATCCTTATCTATACTCATACAACTCCATCATTTGCCCAATGGCGAAAGTGGTCTGAGGATGGAGTCGATGCCCATGCGCACTGCGATCTGCGGGAGGAGTCATCCGGCAGGCGGGGACTCTTCCAGGACAGGGGCAGGGTGTGGTCGTTCCGGCGCACCGCCAGATGGTGGTCCATGCAGTGATGTGTGGTTCTGCAGCCCTACATGCCAAGAACAGATGCATACTGGTAAGTAGCATTTTCCTTCTAAACCCAAACATTGACATAAAGTATGGAGATGGAAAAATAATGTGTATGAACATACATGTTTGTGTCCTTTTCTCCTCCATACAAAGGCAATCCTATTTCAAAATCAGGCATTACAAGGTGGATTGTTAAGTGCATTCAAATCTGTTACCAAAAAGTAAAACGCACTCGATCCATTCCCTCTAGGGCTCATTCTACCCGTAAATTAGGGACATCTATGGCATTCCTAGGAAATATACCATTAGATGATATCTGTAAAACAGCTACAATGTCTACACCGCACACATTTACAAAACACTACTCCGTAGATATGCAGGCAAAACAACAAGCTACTGTGGGCCAGGCTGTACTCAAAACAATATTTCAATCTACTGCAACAGATACGGGTGGTGGCCGCTAAGGGAGAAAACTGCTGTGCAATTGATGCAATAGTGTGTGGTCTGCAGCCCATATGTCTTGAACGGAAAATGCTACTTACCAGTATGCATTTGTTCTTGGCATGTAGGGCTGCAGAACCTCACACGTCCACCCACCTCCCCGGCTACCTATATCTGTTCCAGTAACTTCTCAATAAGATACACAATACATGGACATCCTTATCTATACACATACAACTCCATCATTTGCCCAATGGCGAAAGCGGTCTGAGGATGGAGTCGATGCCCATGCGCACTGCCATCTGCGGGAGGAGTCATCCGGCAGGCGGGGACTCTTCCGGGACAGGGGCAGGGTGTGGTCGTCCGGGCGCACTTCTAGATGGTGGTCTATGCAGTGGTGTCTGGTTCTGCAGCCCTACATGCCAAGAACAGATGCATATTGGTAAGCAGCATTTTCCTTCTAAACACAAACATTGATATAAAGTATGGAGATGGAAAAATAATGTGTATGAACATACATTTTAATAAAAGGTGGATTAGAAATAAATTCTGACCGGGGGATTGAGGTTTTTCGTAGCATTGAAGTATAATGTCAATCTAAAAACTTGGATATAGGGGGGCGTGGCTAGCAGCCAAGCAAGATGGCTGCAGCCTAGGAGAGCTCCGTGACCGAGGGAGCCCTCCTCGCAAACCCGTTCAAAAATCTGGCAACAACGCACGTACAATAAAGCAGAGCAGAAACCGGAACATCGGAGGAGGGAATTGCGGTGCTTCGGACTTCTGTGTGACCGTCAACAAACACGCAGTGCCTACAACTCCGATTGAAGCCGGAGAGTTCAGTTCACTCCTATCCGGTAGCTGCAGAGAAATAGGCGGCACCAAGAACATGGGGACACAGGAGGCAGCTGGGCCCGCAACCGGAGACAGCCCGCCGGACAGACCAGCTCCCCGACCAAAAGTCAGCCACATACAACAAAGTGGGGCTTGAGGAATCCAGCGGCCAGGACCCAGTGCCATAACACCTGGCGCGAGGAGATCGGCAGCGCCGGATGAAACAACGCACGATCACCAGCAGGGCTAGTGCACCGGAGGCATAACACCTGACAGCAACGGCGTCACGCAAAAGGGCAGCCAACTAGTGCACAGAATACACTGGGAATCAACGGGAGCAAAAACTGAGTACCTTAAGGTGGAGCTGCCCATACCTTTCCGGCTCCATACTCCGGACGCCAAACCCAGGATGCTCACAATGGGGGACGGTGGCACCGAAGGCCCAAAACAAGTGCCTGGAGAAAGGCCGACGGAACACTGAGGGAAGACGCCAGCAAGGGAAGCAGGGGAAATACTCCCTTAGAATGATAGCAAGGGGGGTGCATATTGCGCACTCTCTCACAACAAAGACTGAGCCCATCAAAGGCCTTCTCCTAACCAGTGGCTCTTAAGTATCACAGCACGGAGGTCGGCCGAGGCACTAATATTGGAGGGTCATAGGACGTGTGTCGGGACACATTAGCACATTCTGTCGAGTACCTGATATCAGAATTCTGTATTTCCGCTGGAACCGATGCTATTCCTCTAACCCCCTACCTAGATACCTAAGTCTCAAGGACTCATGCATCCAAGAGGGAGGAAAGGGGATTTGGAATGAGAGAGAAACACACCACGTCTGCTTCTTTCTTCTTTTGCCTTCGTCTTTTTCTTTCTTCTCTTAGCTATTTCTGGAAAGGAACAATATGCTCAAGAAAACTATTCACAGTCTAAACTTTTCCCAAAAACCTTATTCTACTAAGTATACCTGTGTGTGCAGAGTGGCTAACCATTTCTCTAGTACAGATTGTCTTGCATTGACGCTGTCATCAAGGTTTGGAACTTCTACAAGAAATTAACAAACTTATTACTGTATTCACACCTCTTACCCTTGCTGTGTGTCTTTTACCAGCCCTAAGGAATTCTATGTACCTTCTTATCTTTTTCTCTTATCCTCTAGGAAAACCAATGAAACTGCTGAGGTTGTAACGAGGATGTCTTCTCTAAAGATGGTAAGTATATTATATATATATAATCACACATACATGAAAGGTGGAAAGACTCCTCCTGTCTTGTACGTGTCCAAGAGCTTAGAGTACAGTTCAATATTGTTTCATATGTCTTGCTATACTTCTACTCAAAGTCTCTTTCAATAATTTTTTCTATACTAAGTCTTCACTGAATTTGAAGGATGGTTCAGCCAAAGACGCAGTCTTATTTCTTTTCCAAAGACTTTTACTGGAACTCAAATCTTCTCTACAAAAGTCTCTAAATTAACTTACCGCAGAGCGGCAGAAGAATTAGCTGATGTCGTTATACTCACGACCAAAATTTCGAAGTTCTACTCAAAATACGCTCGAGATATGGAACATGGGCAAGGAATGCGACCATTTCCAACAAATTCGTCATTTGAAGTGCGTAGCTCAACTCGACGAGAGCCACAAACACAGCTGAGGAGGAGCGCGTGCCTGCAAACACTAGAACGATAATCGCCCTGATTAAGCGGCCATGTTGAATTCCGCCCGCAGCAATGAGTGAGATGAGTGAGACCTAAACTAACCAGGAATTGATCTAGCCTTGTGATCGGTGCAAACTATAAACACTAGCACTAAATGAAGGTACTTACGAACAAATGAACCCGGACCTGACAGAACCCCCCTCCAAAACCCCTCCTTACATCTCACTAAGCTTGTCTGGATGTCTCTTATGAAATTCCCTCATTAATCTGGGAGCTGTTACATTTGTCTTTGGTTCCCAAGTTCTATCTTCGGGGCCGAATCCCTTCCAATCTATTAGATAGGAAAGCTTCCTATTCCTGAACTTAGAATCAATTATTCTTTTCACTTCAAATCCCTCTTCTGACTGAATAACCACTGGCTTAGGAACCCCTTTCTTTCGCAAATTTGGAGGGTTTCTCCGAACCAAGGAATCATGAAACACTGGATGCACCTTCAAGGTCTTAGGGAGTTGAAGTTGCACACTAACTGGATTTATCATTTTTTCCACCATAAAGGGGCCTATGTATTTTGGTAAAAATTTCTGATTTCCCTTCATTCTTAAATTCCGTGTGGACAACCAAACCTTTTCTCCAGAATGATAAACAGGACTGGGACGCCTCCTCTTATCTGCCTGTTTCTTATAGAATGCCTTAGCCTTGATCACATTTTCTGTGGCCTGTTTATAAACCTTCTTGAGATCTTGAAAAACTTCCTCTACAGCAGGTACATCACTCTCCTGTCTACCTAAATAGGTATTTGGATATCTACCAGCATTCAAATAAAATGGTGTGTAACCAGTACTTGAATGCAAGGCATTATTGTAGGCAAACTCCGCTGCCCAAATAATGTCTGGCCACTCTCCTTCATTTAGCAATCAAAAGAGGGGGGGAGAAGGAATGCTAGTGATCCCGCCAAGTTGGGAGGAGAACACCCTAGGTTAAAAACAGTAGTGATCAGTGATGTAGGGTGATGTGTGGGTGAGTTAGTTTAAAAGCAATCCAATCATGCCAGGAAAAATACAATTGTATTGTCCGAGACTGAATTGTAGGTTGAGGATATGGCGTAATACGTTTTTAGAAATAATTAGGATTCATACATATTCCATCCTCTAGTGTTTAAACAATGGTCGACATGTTTCAGCCTTATGTCGCCTAGAAGGTCACAAATTGACTTTGCTTGACTTGCTAGAAATAAAGATGAAGAAACAGGTTCTAACTCTGTCTGAGCATGGTGACAATGATTCTTGCAATAATCCAAATTCATCCTTATAGTTCTTTTGGACCAATCGATGAGGGGATTATGTTCGGTGAGCCAGGGTAGCCCTAAAATAAATTGAAATTGAGGAGCGTCGATGAGACTGAATCTCAAATTGCTAACATGTTCTCCAGGACCAGTCAGTCTAATATTTTTGGTATCATGAACTATTGGACCTGAAGACAAGTTGGTTCCATCAACTCCTTTCACTGCTTCAGGCTTTTCCTTCCTGATGAACTTGATTCCCAAAGTTTTAGCAAAACCAATGTCACAAAAATTGCATGTGGCTCCTGAATCAATCATCTAAATGAATGGAACCAAATTTGATTACTCCGTTAACTATCAAATGAGGAGCCGCAGATTGTAATGTATTAGCCACTGACTGTAGATTTGGAGTTGGCTCTTCTTCTGCTCCCACCAGGGCAACTCCCTTTACTGGTGGAGCCCATCTTTTAACGGCATCTGTTGTCTTGCCTTCTTGGAACAGTCCTTCAAAAAATGACCCGAATCTCCACAATACATACACAATTTGCCGTTTCGCCTTCGCTCGCGTTCTTCCTTGTTTAACGGACCTCTCACTGAGCCGATCTGCATGCGTTCTTCCTCATGTGGCGTCTTTGGTTCTCAAACCTTCCGACTTGAATCGATCATACCGTGGGGGGTAGGATTTAAAGTCCTTTCTTTGTTCGCATCTTCTCTCATTCAACCGCTGATCAATTTGTAAGACCAAATCAATTAATTCTGATAACTCAGTGGGTCGCTTAGGAACTTGAGCCAGGCAATCCTTAAGTTCATCCTTTAGGCCTCGATAAAAAATTGCCGCTTCAGGCCAGTTGGTCTCCACGACAAGCTTGTTAAATTGGGCAAAGATATGCAACCAAATCCCGGTTGCCCTGTCATAAATCCAACAAATCATTGTCTGTAATCTGAGATATGGTTCTTCGATCAAAAATTCTCAAAAACTCCTTCTTAAACTCTCCAAAATCATATAGTATCGGGTCATTACTATTTACAACTGGTAACGACCAGGCAGCCGCATCTCCACTCAGGTAGGACAACAAAAAGGCCACCTTGGCTTGATCCTCTTTAAAAATTACAGGCTTACAAAGGAAATGTAAGGAACATTGTGTGAGGAAGGTCTGAGTCTTTCGTGGATCTCCGCTGAACCTCTCGGGTGCTGCCAAAGGAATAGTTGGGGACATGGCATGAATAACCTGAGTGGTCATCTCTGAAGTGGAAGGAGCCGGAGAAAAGGATTGAGACTTAGCTTCCTTATTACCCACTACACTAGCCACTGATAACTCATCTAACCTCTTCCTAAGAAACTGAGTCTCCTGACTTGACCTCTTTACTTTTTCTCTGAGTGTCTTATTATCGGACAAAGCTTCACATAACTGTGACTGAATCCCATCTAACACCACCGCAAGGGTCGTTAGATCTAATCCCTCAGCCACCTTGTACAAGCGGAATTCTTGATATTGCGGGCACTTCAATCTGTCGAGTACCTGATCTCAGAATTCTGTATTTCCGCTGTAACTGATGCTATTCCTCCAACCCCCTACCTAGATACCGAAGTCTCAAGGACTCATGCATCCAAGAGAGGGGAAAGGGGATTTGGAATGAGAGAGAAACACACCACATCTGCTTCTTTCTTCTTTTGACTTCGTCTTTTTCTTTCTTCTCTTAGCTATTTCTGGAAAGGAACAATACGCTCAAGAAAACTATTCACAGTCTAAACTTTTCCCAAAAACCTTATTCTACTAAGTATACCTGTATGTGCAGAGTGGCTAACCGTTTCTCTAGTACAGATTGTCTTGCGTTGACGCTGTCATCAAGGTTTGGAACTTCTACAAGAAATTAACAAACTTATTACTGTATTCACACCTCTTACCCTTGCTGTGTGTCTATTACCAGCCCTAAGGAATTCTATGTACCTTCTTATCTTTTTCTCTTATCCTCTAGGAAAACCAATGAAACTGCTGAGGTTGTAACGAGGACGTCTTCTCTAAAGATGGTAAGTATATTATATATACATAATCCCACATACATGAAAGGTGGAAAGACTCCTCCGGAAAACTTCAGATATGTCTTGTACGTGTCCAAGAGCTTAGAGTACAGTTCAATATTGCTTCATATGTCTTGCTATACCTCTACTCAAAGTCTCTTTCAATCCTTTCTTCTATACTAAGTCTTCACTGAATCTGAAGGATGGTTCAGCCAAAGACGCAGTCTTATTTCTTTCCCAAAAACTTTTACTGGAACTCAAATCTTCTCTACAAAAGTCTCTAAATTAACTTACCGCAGAGCGGCAGAAGAATTAGCTGATGTCGTTATACTCACGACCAAAATTCCGAAGTTCTACTCAAAATACGCTCAAGATATGGAACACGGGCAAGGAATGCGATCGTTTTCAACAAATTCGTCAGTTGAAGTGCGTAGCTCAACTCGACAAGAGCCACGAACACAGCTGAGGAGGAGCGCGTGCCTGCAAACACTAGAACGCTAATCGCCCTGATTAGGCGGCCATGTTGAATTCCGCCCGCAGCAATGAGTGAGACTTAAACTAACCAAGAATTGATCTAGCCTTATGATCGGTGCACACTAAAAACACTAGCACTAAATGAAGGTACTTACGAACAAATGAACCCGGACCTGACACATACCTTATCGATGAGTGGTTCAACATAAATATTGCATAGTCCTGCGAAGTTGAGGGAGTCCCTGGTGCCCTGACCCCTGCAATACATCATAGCAGCATTAGCCCTGCGACAAACATGTTGAGGAAACCAAAAGCCGCACGTGACAAAGTAAAACTAGGCAGGCAGCGGCGACTACTACCTTCCTCTCGCCCGTGACGCTAGCGAAACTGTGCACCAATAATCCAAGATGGGAGGAAGAGGCCAGAGGGGCGGACTATCTGGCAAACTGGATAAATAAGCATACACAAAGGAGCCAGTGGACAAACCACGCTACTGGACGTTATGGCCGCTCTGCAACACGTCCAGTCCACAATTGGCTCGATCTCTAAGGACATATCCCTCATTCGAGCAGATTTCTCTAAACTGTTGCAGAGAATAGAAGTGGTATCCACTACAAAGACACTGTCCACAGATACTACAACACTGCAAAGCCAAGTACAAAGACTGGATGTGGACAATAAGCTCATTCTGGCTAAACTGGACAATCAAGAAGGACGCTCACGACGCAATAACATCTGTATCATTGGTATACCAGAAAATGTAGGGGGCCTGCACTCAATCTCTATGTGGAGGACCTTATCAAGAACCAATTACAATCTTGTGGCTGCCTAACTTCTTCTCAGTAGAAAGATCCCACTGTGTACCGGCAGGGAGGCCAAGACCAGGTGCTCCCCCCCCCCCAGACCGATTCTGGCCCGCTTCTTCAATATCCAGAAGCCATTTTGCAGGCAACCAGAATAGCTCCACCGATCCGTTAAGACAACTACATGATTACATTATACCCAGACTATGCAGCGGCGGTGACTAAACAGAGATGCAGCTTTTTAGACGTTAAGAAAAAGCTACCGACCAAAGAACTCAAATATGCAATGCTCTACCCGGCAAAACTTAGAGTGCAAGCGGAAGGTAAGACCTGGTTCTTTACCACACCTGAGGAAGTGTGAGATTAGTAGGAGTGATGGCGCCTTGCAACAAGTTCAGGCAAACCGCGGACCCAACAACAACACTGAATGCAAGATAAGCAGGGGCTGGGATCATCTGATCCCAGCAAAAATGAGGACTGATTAGACACAAACGAACACTTCAAGATTGTGTAAACTTTGATTGGAATTCCTGGGGAGGTCTCCATGAGCACGTACTGACTCGGGATGCAGGGACCGTACTGAATACACCAACCGGGACAGAGGGGCCTCATGTTTGAACGAGCAAATTGTGCCCCCAGTAGGGTTAGTTGCTGGTATTAATGTTATACTTATGGAGGGCTTCCTAGAAACGTGGTTGAACTCTCACTATTCACGCAAGTATGAGTAATGGAGATCAAGCACTCTGCTCAGTTGGGGAGGTGGGTAGTTTGGGGTCCGCCGGGCAGGTAGGCAGGGTGGGAGTTTGGGTGGGTGCGGGGGGGCAGTTGGGAGTGTCACCATTGGTTGTATTTTCAAAATACTAAACAATTGCAGTTGCATGCATGTTCAATAGTGGATAGCAGTGCTATGGATGAGTCACGATTACCTAGGAGTGTGAGGAGGGTGATGGTGGGCCTGACAGTCCGGGCTCACAGCCATCTAGTTCTGCTGGTTGGGACACAGAATAAGTAGTAAGCCTAATAAGTGGTTACATGTCAGTGCTACATACTGATGATGGGGGATAGAAGAGAAAAATTGCTCTCAGTGCTAGCCTGGGATGTAAATGGGGTGGGTGACAAAATCAAACGTGGCATAATTCAAAATATATGAAACGCCAAGCTCCAGATGTGGTGGTATTATAGGAGACACACATGGTGGGGAACAAGGACAAGGCCCTAACTAGGTGGGGGAATAAACTCCTGGTACATGCAGATTACTCGTCTGGTTCTGGGGGAACATGTATCCTTGTAAAAAGAGAACCTAGCCCTTATAGTGAAGAGTAAGTGGGCAGATCCAGGGGGTAGGTTTGCAGTCCTGGAGGCGCAATGGGAGGGGCAGACACTCAGCGCTGTCTCAGCGTATTTGCCGCCAGTGTTGGACAATGATGCTCTAGCAGACCTGGGCAAGATACTAATAGACCTACCGTTGGCCCCACTGATTCTGGGAGGAGATTATAACATGAAAATGAACGAATCCTGCTTCCTGATTCTTTTTGACCTTTCCTCCGCATTCGACACGTTTAATCATGACAAACTCCTATCCATCCTGCAAAACAGAATGGGTTTTGCTGATCAGGTGCTACAATGGTTCTTGTCTTTCCTACATCACAGATCACAAAGAGTCAAGGCAAACCACTCTCTCTCCCAGCCCTCTCCTCTATTCATGGAGGTCACCCAAGAGTCCGCTCTATCTCCTATCCTCTTCAACCTTTCCCTGTAACCTCTCGCTAACTCATTAAACTCCCTGGACATTCTCTTCCACATGTATGCCGGCGACACGCAACTCTATTTGAAAATCTCATCCCTGGAAAACATCAACACTACCCTAATGTCTACTCAAAACTAGTTAACGGAGAACAATCTCCTGCCTAACACTTCCAAAACGGAATTCCTGACTCCCCTCGGAACCACATCCCCAAGCTAGACCTATGACTGAGGTACCTCACTGCTTTCAATTACATTACTCTCATCCGAGACTCAGCCAAATCTCTCGAAGTCACTGTAGTGTAATTCCTATGTTCCCAATAGGCTCTGCGCATTGGAATAACATAAACGATAGAGGTCGACTAGGTCTCTATTGAATATGTTAGACTTAATTGTGTGTGTTAGCTAGCTCAGAGGTCACTAGAAACTTTCTCGAGTAAACAAGAAGGTGTTTAGCTTTCCTGAATGGACAAGAAGGGATAAGCTTCTCACAACCGCATAAACATGACAACTTTGCTCCCTCCAGAATAAGGAGTATATTTCCAGAGTCGCGGAAACAATAGATAGCAATTTTACTCAGTCAATCGTGCATGCTTCGTTTCACCAGAAATGCAGAGAAATAGAGAGACGGGCGTTTTCAATAAAAGGGTTATTTATTGAGCAGTCTTCTTTCTCATGCAAGAGAAATTAATTGCCACAATTGCAATACTTGTCATAAAGTAAAGTGCGTACAGTAAAAGGAGTATTATGAAATAATACTGTAAAAGCATTTATATGGTTTCTAAGCCATAAGATACGTGAAATGGATAAAATACATATAATGATAAAATAATGACTAAACGTACTCAACTGGTGTTTAAAAAGATACACCTACCCCGGTGTACCTAACCTAAGCCTAGTACGTGGGAAGGAGTAAGTAAGTAAGTAAGTAAGCAAGTTTTTATTCATGTTTTGGAACTCGTGAGAGGTCCACATAAAATTTACATACACAATCTGGGAAGGAGTAGATGAGTTACAGTTTTTGCCAAGAATCTGAATCAAGAATTCTCTATGGGTCTAATCAGTTCCGTACCTTAGGTATAGAATGAAGGAGGTCTTATATCTCTCTCTCAGGACTCGATCTCCCAGCAACCCGCAAGGGTGACCGGAAAACACTGGAGCTGGATTTCTCGGAAGGAGAAAAGACAGCGTCTCTCTCAGTGAGTCAGCAGGTAGGGTCGGCTTCGTTCGGCACTCGCATCAGCAGGGCGTCGGGAAGGTAGATAGCCAATCTGCTCCCAACCACCGTGTGTTGCTTAAGGCAGATGCTGGTATATTTATACCTGGAAGGTGCCGAGTTTGACGTAAGGTTGGACAAAAGACGCCACTAAGAACGGGCAATTCTTTCAGGACTCCAGGAGTTCTAGGACAAATCAAAACAGAAGCAGGGGGAATTACCGGGCTGCTGGAGGCTTGGTTTGTTTAAGAATGCGTTGTGCTTTCTAGGAGTCTATGGGAGTAGCCTTGCCATATTTGGACTGCATTGGCTATGACTTAATATGGATATGATTCTTATGCCTTTATAAGGATATGATTTGTTATACCCACATAAGGAGCATAAATCGGGAATATCTTAATTAGGGTCCTAGATATATTCACAACACCCACTCCACGTATAATGTCCAACATTACTAAATACTAAACATATAACGATGCATGTGTTTTTCAGCCCACCCCAAAATACATAGTTAGCATTTGAAATGGTATATACACGAAAAATGATTATAATACTGTACGCTTTTAAGCAGTGGCCTCATTCAGATAATGCATATTTTGTACATTTAGAATGTTGACTGAATGAATCATGAAATTTACATTTATGAAATGGCTCTTAATACAGAAGAAAAGGTCGAGACCATTTCATCACATATTTATACAAGACTGTACCTGTGCTAGAAGCTAAGTCAAAATATTGTCTCGAGAGATTTTAAAATTAGAAATTTTTTTCTCTAAGAATAGTTCTACTTCTAGCAGAGTATCATGTGCCAAAAAGTAAATATTTTGGGAACTGGAGAAAAAATAATTTTGTTTTTGGGAAGAAAAATAGTTCCAATGTTTTTTAGAAGTTCTGTTTATCAAAACTGAAGGCCAAATTCAGAGTTCAGGGAACGCTGTGTGCTCGCTATTTCAAAAGTTATTCTCATTGTTAGGAGAGAACATTAACTCAGATAGGCTGGTAAAAAATGTATCTACAACAGTAGGTGAAAGTTGGGCCATTTCCGAAAAAGTGGAAATGGTGCATATGTGAGATGCATTACCGTCAGCGTTATCCGGATCAGCAATGTTCACAGAAGGTTGTACCTGTGTGCTGCTTTCATCTCGTACCTCACCGCCACCTAATCGTAATGGTGAGGTCTCAACAAATGCCGTCATCAGAATTGGTAGCCGCTGGGGACAACACGTTGCATGAGCAGTTACCGAACCAAGCAAAGTATCGACATCCATAGGTACTGCTGATGGCAGTGTGAGACAGACGTCTAACAAGCATTCTTCTCCGTATAGCAGGCATCGTAGAACAGGTAAGATGAAATCTTGCCAGATTGGTCTGAATGAAAGAAATCAGGTAGTATTCAGATCCTTTAGCCGAGCCAAGCCGAGGACTTTAGTGATCCGTTCTCGGTATTGCATTGCTAGGATCGTGTCTTACATTCTAGCCTGAGTTTTATCTTTGGAGTAGAAGGAACAAAAATAAGATTCCAGCTACAAGTTCCAAGATAAGAGGCAGGCCGCCGAACACAGAATTCACGAAATTCGGGAAGATGCCAAGAACTGCTTCAAAGGGTGCTAGCAGTCTCAAAAAAATTGTCTTAAATACATGTGCGATGCCGATGGTGTCAGACATGTTTAAGGTTTGGCTTAACATTTCTACGAAATGTACAGGGCAATTTGTCGATAATAATGCATGTATCTCTGCTGCTGTCCTTGCAACTTGCAGATCATACGTTTCTCTAGACAAGGTTATAGGCACAGTTGTTTGTTAAAGAATAGACTTCATTCTGCCTAAAATATCAATTCGAATAAAAGAGATATTCAAAGAAGGCCATATTGCCGCCTCAATGTCTGGTTTGCTGTTTGGATACAATACTTGCATACAACAAGTGATCATGGAAGTAACGCTTACGAGAAAGGCTTTTCCTGGCACCATGCCACAACAGCTGTGGTCACTTATTAGAACGTAGCTGCCGTTAGAAAGCTGTCTGAAAAAAGCCTCTATCTGTGTAGCAGGGGTGCCATGCAGGTGACATGAAAGGTTATTTAATGAACCTTCGCGGGCTCCATGTAAGTTAATTCCTTGACACAGAAGTGTACCGCTTAGTGATTTTTTACAGTAGTTACCACTAAGAAATTCCTCTTTCTTGCCCCCACTCCAACATCTATGTGTATAAGGCAAATTCCAGGTTGACTTGATGTATCCTTTACCCAACCTTTCATACAGGCCTGATGGTATATACTTTTGGCAGTATTGAAACTGAAAAGTTGTTATCGGGATTGTAATGGTGCCATGTATTATCTATTCAATGATCAGTCGTTCTGACATTTTCAATGGTAATTTTTTGAGTTTTTCAATGCTCAGCACCGTATAGTCTGCCCCTCTTTGTGCCAAAGAGATTTGTCTCTCAGTAAGGTTATAGATAGAAAATAATGAGGTTGTGTTGATTAGACGCCATGGCATGTTGCCTGAACGCAAATTTTGTAACGTCCAGCCTAACTGTACAATAGAACGTAATTGGGACTGGCCATGTTGTAACATTAGCATATCCTGTTCTATTACAGCAATAGCAGATGATACAATGCTGTCCAGTGAATAAATTCTGGAGGAGAGAGTCGTTACCCCATTGTCCACTACAGAAAGTGATTTTTCCAAATGAATAGATCAATTTCTCGTATTTTTTATGCAGTTTCGATTTGTGTTATTTTCCAATCTTCATTGTAAGCTGTGTATATACCGGCGTATATGAAACGTTTTTGACGCTGTTTGCAAGGTCCCATTGAGAAATCCCGAAACCAGCACCTTGTTTAAGTAAAGTTAAGTGTTGCTTAATTTCAGGTAGTGTGGATTTCTGTAGCCATTCGAGGCATAGTTTTCCTACACTATATGTGGTAATTATCCCTGGATGTTGTCTCTGGGAATATCTTGGGTCTGGCCTATTCAGTTTGAACCCCTGTATTTTGTTCAGGAATCTATCTTGACAGTTATTAGTGTCTGTGGACCAGATCAACCATTTTTTCCATTCAGGATTTGTTCTGTTTTGTTTTAAAATATGGAATACGTCTATCTCCACTTCTGTAGTGCTATTACTATCAGGTATGGGTTTTGGTATTGACGGTTTGTTTATGTCTTTTATCCTGGCTAGGCCAAGACAGGTCGTTTGTTGAATGGTGTCATTCAGGAACATTATTTGTTCTGGGATCATGCAGGCTCTGAATGATTATTCTAAACCTTGTACCTGCCATTCTTTTGTACCCCAAACTGTTTTTGTCTCAATGTTGTTTTTCCAAAATCCAAAACCAAAGGTAGACATTTGTTTATAACATTTTTCAGAATAAATCAGTTTAGTGTTTGTCAACATGTTTTTCATTCCTGTCTTATTCACAATTTTAAAATAAAACGTTGCTGGATCAGTGATATTAAACCCTGAAAAGTATGGGAAGTTCTCCTAAAATGTTTTCGAACTGCCTTTTGGTGGAGTTGGACAATGTTCACATTTCTAGGATTAGCAGAATTATGCAAATAATGATGCCCATAATGATTATAGCAATACATTTCTTCATAATTTGATGAACCTTGTAAATAATCATGTTTTGTAAATTTTGCTGACATTTCTAAATCTGACATCATATTATTAATATTTTCAAAGTCCCAATCATCAGAGAAAGTACTAGTTGATACAAAGTCACTTAAAGATATCTTGAACTGGTGTGGATATTTCAAGAGTTCAACCGGGCCATAGATTTCGTAATCAGTATTGTCCCATGCTACACCACCAAGTATAGGAATGGCTGTGATGTTCACTGTTGATAGTTCTCTTTTTCAATGTGAGATGATCTGTGAGGTTTTAGAATCAAGTTGATGTTCTGACTTGCTGTGTCCATTGTACTGTATTTTCCATCAATCATTGTTCCCAAGCTTAAAACTAAGATGAGCCAGAGCAGGAGGAAAAGTACACCTAACACAATCCACAGTGCAATCCACAGTGAAATCAAATATGTTTCTCCAAGTTGATGAAAGAGTTCTGTAATTTTGTCTTTGAAAGTTGTGTTTGCTGGCTTGTCTCCATTTTCACTTAGATCATCAGAAAAGTCATCGAAGTTGATAAAGTAGCCAGATGCAGTTCTGTCAATTTTTGGAATTGCTTCCGGATTTTATCTTTGGATTTGCTTCTTCCTTTGTCATATTAGTATAGTCCGAGGCTACATCATTGTAGACAGTTGCAATTTGTGTTTCAAGAGGCGCAAGTTCCATGGCTTTATTGCATAGTCCTTTTTTATCCACTGCAGGTTTATCAAATGTGATTAGTCTCTCCGTTTGAACCTCTTGGATTGTAGCAAGGTTTTGTCTTCTGCTACATCTTGGGAGTCCACTGGGCCTACTAACTATTATTTGGCATATGGTTGTGGTTTTACCAGGTCGATTGATACAACTCGGTTCTCCTTTTTACCAGCAAGGGGTGGTAGTACTACTGATCTTGTTCCGCTGATAGCTAAGACAGGTACTGCTTTTCTGTAAGAAGGAAAAAAATATGTGGCCTGGTCCGAAAAGTTCACGAGGACTCTTGCGCGCACTACAAAGAAATTCAAATTCTCCAGTTTATATATTTCAAACACAATTTTATCAGTAGTTCATCAATGTTTCACTTTACTAACATATACATTAAACATTATTTCCAAAGTAAATATTTGCATTTTCATCACATCAATGCATATTCAAATCATGATCCAAAATAATGCGTTAAAAAACCCAATGCATTTCGGGGCTGAGGCCCCTTCGTCGGTGGTCTGTTAAGGAAAAATAAGGAAACTCAGTTACTAAAGATGCCATAGAGGCTTTTAAACTATTAAGCTTTTAAGTCTTGTGGTCTTAACGATTCTTACCACAGGCGCAGGGTAACTCGGTAAATATAGTATCGAGAAGATTTTTTCATTGGTTGCAGTCGATCTAAAAGAAAGGGAGGGTTTGTATAGACTTCTTATACATGAAATTATGTTGAAAGAGAATTTAGGTAGGTTTTATTTTTGAATGGATTTAACTGAGTTTTAGTTGTATGCTGTCTGCAAGAAAAATTATATTGATGGTCATTGCCAGGGAATCTACCGAATATCACATCATGAACATTATACGTTAAAGTAAAAATCAAAATCAAAAATAATTTGCTCACCTGCGAGTATAATGTTAAACCGCAAGTGAAAATATCCTACGAAATAAAAATATGTATGTATCACTAAGCGTTGTCATATTTACTAGAAATGCCGAACTCCATAGAGTTGCAAGAAAGATTTTTACCTGCGAGCCTCCGTAGCAATTCAAACGGTCTCGCTGAAAGAATAGTTTTGGCTGAAAATAAAAGATAACCGCATTTAGTAACTTAATCGCGGTTTCGAAAGCGGTGGGACACGCATTAGTCTTTAATTATTAGTCTTACCGATAGCGGGAGTGTTCCTACTCGGCACAGCGTTTCCAAACTGGTCTGTAAATTGAAATTCAACCACTCGACTGGTGGTCCTTTTTTGTTGTTCAAACTTAGAGGTTTAACCCGTAGTAATAGACGAAGGACTTACTGAATGATGTTAAACGGCCGCCATTATTAAGGAGAAAACTATGTTTTTAAATGTTCGGACTTGTTACAGTAAATATCGCTGAATGGTGTTATACAAGAAATATTCGAATGATTCCTGACCTTTACATGTGGTGATTAAAACAAGAACAGATAACCGGAAATCAATGTAAATATATACATGACAAGAAAATTAATGAGAAACTCAAGTGATCAGACTAAAGTGCTAGAGGGTGAAGATAAACAAATACAAATTTCTGCCTATTTACAATCTAGTATTAACAATGTGTCGCTGATGCGCTTGTGTGTGTTAAGAGCGTATCTTATATATGTACATATCACTGTGGATTAGAGGCCCTTGAGGATCTGATAGGCTTAAGGTTTTTAAGGTTTAAGATTTAGAGGAAACAAATCATTTCCATTTTGTCGTTTAACCCATTTGGGGCCAATGTCTGAAGTTTGCGTATCCAAAAGGCTTCTCTTTGGAGAAGGATTCTAGCATTATCTACTCCCAATCGTTGAGGAACAAATTCAATTATCTGAAATCTCAATTGGGCTATTGTATGACCCGTCTCCATCCAATGTTTCACAAGTGGTGAAGTGTAGTTCTTGTTCCGGATCCGACTTTTATGCTCCGAGAGTCGTATTTTAAGTTTTCGATCAGTTTTGCCAACGTACAGTAATCCACACGGGCATTTGATTGAGTATACTACATGCTCCGAGTTAGAATTGGTGGTGTGCCTGAGTTGAATTCTTTCTCCTGTACGAGGGTGTAGTAAGGTGTCGCCTGGTATAACATTATTACAGTTCTTACAGTTGTAACATCGCATTGTTCCTTTGTGAGTTTCCTGCTGTTGATTGGTCTCATCATGTCCTACTGTTTTACTAAGTAGTTCCTTAAGGTTCTGTGCTCTTTTGTAAGCAAATAAGGGTTTGTCAATAAACAGTGACCCAAAGTCTTTCTCCACTTGCAGAATCTCCCGTCTTTTCTGTATGATTCTTTTGATATCCCTCGATGCTGTCGAGTATTACGAAACTGAAACCATCCTCTTATTTACGGTTTTCGCTTTTTTAAGCAGAAGTTCTGATCTTGGTATTGCTTTGATTTTCTCAATTTGTGCTTCAAGCAGCTTTTTGGGGTACCCCCTGTCTAGATATCTTTGTTTCTGGTCTTCTAGACTTTTCTCACATTTTTCTTTGTTAGATGATATCCTCTTTATCCTCATGAATTGTGATACCCGAAGATTATTAATCAAATTGGCCGGATGCAAACTTCCATATAGCAAAGCTGTAATTTTATCAGTTGGCTTTTTATACAATCTTGTTTGAATAGCATTCTCAGTTATTTCTACCATGACGTCAAGAAATGGTATAGATGTTGTGCTTGTGTTGCTTGTAAACTGTATTCTTGGGTTTGCTAGATTCAGACTTTTGATGTTTTGTTGAAGTTCTGAGACAGGCCGTTTCCAAATTATGAAAATGTCGTCTATGTATCATTTATAATACACGAAGCCTTCTTGCCAAGTACAATCTTCTAGAATGTAGTCCAATTCAAACTTTGCCATAAATATATTGGCATATATGCATGCCCCAGGAAAACCCATAGCTGTTCCACTGAGTTGGGTATAAGCATGGGCGAATTTTGCGAGTCTGGCGTTCGAACTCGCAATCCGCAAAATCCGCGAATTCGCGCCAATTTGCGGACTTTTTTGGGGGGGGGGTTCGCAAGGGTTTCTGCCAGTGCGCGAGTGCTTTGTACCAGTTCGCAATTGCGAACTTACTTGTCGGCTCGCAACGGTCGCGACTATGTTGTTTCTACGTCTGGTTCATCATCACAGGTTCCCAGCACCCTCTGTTTCACCACTGCCACCCTCTGTTTCACCCATGCCACCCTCTGGTACATCAATGCCACCCTCTGGTTCATCATCACTGTAGATTATGGGGGGGAAAGCAAGCACACCTGCCCTGCTTCAACTGACATGAATTAATTTGGGGTTGGTTTATTAATGTGTCACTGTTTTAAAATTCCAGTCTGGCACCTGCTTCCTTATCTGTAATTTGCTTTATGTTGCAGTGCAGTTTTTTTTCCAGGACCTTTGTGGCCTACTTGTAGCTATTCTATGAGCCTGCTGTGAGGGTCAGAGCAGGGTCATACTATTGTTGCAACTAGCAACTGAACTCTGGAGGGGCCCCAGTCAGGAAGCACTACAGGGAATGGTTACTAATGATGAGTTTGAACTTTTGCACCTGCTGATTGCTTTCAGTTTTGCAAAACTCGTTTTTCTGCAATTTCGCGGGATTCGCGGGGCTCGAACTTGCGCGAGCCCGAATTCGGAAGCCGCGAATTCGTGCGAATATGCGATTTGTTTTTTTGCTGCGTGTTAGATCGCAAAGTTTTGTGCGTTTTAGCGAGCCGCTTGTAGCGCAACGGCGCGAAGTTACCCTTGCGGTCGTTCACGGGCACAGCCATCTTGTTTGCATGACGTATTTCCGTTTCCGGGCGCGATGTGTAATCTCGCAAAGTGTGCGGCTCACTAGTACAATTTTGCGTGTGATCGCGAGGAAAATCTCGCGCGAACTTACCCACGCGGTCTTGAACGGGCGCGGCCATCTTGTTTCTCATTCATTGCTATGGTTCTGGGCATGCTTTTTGTATCCTCTCTAAATCTCTGCTATCCTTTGCTTGTTTGAAGTTTTTTTTAATCTATTTTACTTATTATCTATCCCTCTATTTTTCTAGCCCTATATTTTTGTGTTTTCTGCTACTTTTGGTTAATTTTAAACTACTTTTTAAAAATCTTTTCTTTTCTTCTCTTCCCTATTCTATTTTCTTTATTATTTAGCTTCCTTTCCGCCCAGACCATGGTGAAGGGAGCAGGGAAGCATCCCGAGAAGGGGAAGGGTCCCGCACCCCGTGCCCGGCTCCCGTGCGGGTGTTTGAGGGGGGAGACAGTCGCACCCCGGGAGATCTTCAGCCCGGAGGAGGTGGGCGCACTAATTTTTTATGTTCAGCGCCGCCTCCCCAGGACCATCATGGCAGGCGGCAGGATCGGTAGCGGGTACGGGATCCGGGAACACCGGAAGCGGTGGGAGAAGGTGTGCCGGGCCATGTACCACCACTCTTGGGTCCGGCGCACCTACAACCAGGCCACCCACCGCTGGACAGATGTCCTGGACCGTGAACGCGATCTGCTCGACCTGCTTGGCCTTGAGATCTCCGGGCTTGGTGAGTAGTAGTAGCTATTTCTTTACTACTCTGTTTTCTCCTGCTCTGTGTGTTATTATATTGCAAATGTTTGTTTTTTACCAAGAGCAATAATGCTGCTGATTACATTGTAGGTAAATTATATTTCAAAATCTTCTGTGCATTTCAGGTGCACTGCTCTCCTTCTCAGTAGTGTTGGTACTATGCTTATTTGTTTTCAATTGATTTTGTGTTCATTTCATTGGCCTGTGAAATTATGTATGAGTGTAGTTTAAAGAACTGCGTAATGCTAGACACTAAGGTTGAGATTTTTAATTACCGGAGCATCCCTGCAAAGTAGCAGGGATGCGCCAGTAATTGTGCGCCACGCACCACCACCCATGGTGCGCCGTATTTACAATGCGGCACACCATGGGCCCAAAACGTCACCAAAGCGTTACGCATTTGTGCCGTAAAGGCGGCGCATTGCTGGAGTTGCGTCGCAACAATGGCGCAGCTCCATCAATGCTCTGGGGTGCCCTATCTCCCCAATGCTGCGTCAAGCCGTACGTCTGCTTCAAGCAGGCGCAGGGTTTGAGTCACGCATCATTGTCCTTAAAGTGACTGATTGAAATCTTGTAGATTTCCCTCAGCCACTTTTAGGATGCGTTCCTGCGCAGGAACGCCCTCCCTTGCGCCGGAACGCCCCCTGATGGTGCAGGGCTTTACAACGTGATGCATCACCCATATGCGTCACGTTGTTAATATACGCTGCACCATTGCGCCTCTTTTGTTCTGCTGCTGCGTCACAAAAGTCACGCAACAATGGAGCAAAAGAGCCGCAAGGGGCTTGTAAATCTGCCCCTAGAGACTCAAGTCCAGTCCTTCCTTTGTACACTTGGCGATAAGAAGAAATAGTGGTGGTGGATTGATAGTTTGAGTATTTTAATGACTGGTTAATGTAGTAGGAAACTTTAGTGTTGTCGCTGATCAGCAATCACGATGGACTTTGTCTGTCACTTCGCGTGCTGCGGACTGCTGCCTGCCAATCCTAGGCAAACCTTTTTAGTACTTTGTTTAGTGAGTTACATAAGAACTTTCCAATTCGACGGTCCGCAAATCAAGCAATACTAATAACGTAGTAGACCACATGAGATCGGTCAATATATCCTGTGGAATAGTTGTCTATTTGCTATTTCGCCGAAATATTTTGTTATTGTTCTTTTGAAATGTTTGATTTGGTTGACAAATATCATCCATGTTTTCTGGTCTTTCTTTCTTTCATGTTGTACATCAGCTCCCCCCAGGGGCAAGAGGACACAGGAGGAGGAGGAGGGTGTTGTTGAACAGGATGCAGTCCAGGATCGGGCAGGCGAGGGCTCCTTTGCTGGCCCCAGTAAGTTTTAATTTTAATATAGAGTACCTATTTTTTCCTAGCGTTCCTCATTCGATTTTTTTCTAAATCGTATTTGATCTTCTTGTAGACTGGATCTAAATTCTTATCCTGCCTCGACTATGACTCCCTGTGGAATTACTAGATTATTCTTATTAGTCTGTCTGTGTAGCTAACTAAGATTGCACATTTGGCAATCCATTGGACTCCCATTCTGGTCAGCAATAGCTCTATGCACTGAGTGCAGTCCTCTGGGATTGTCCATAATGTCTTTTCAAGTCTTCTAAATGTTTATGCTTTGACAATTGCCAACAATAAAAAGGTGAATGACCACCAAGAAAGAATAAGATACTACTTTACTTTTGGTTTGGAATGGATAGTAGGACAATCCATTCTACTACTGTTGCAGGGACAAATCTGCACAAACAGAACTATGGACACTAAATAATGCATTGCTTAGCTTATCAATTATAATAGGTGCTGTTAGACTTTCCACATACCTCAGTGATAACAGACTTTGTAGTTGAACCCCCAATCTCCTTACTGACTAGATAGTGTGGCAGAGTCATTTAGCTCTCAAAGTCACCGATGATTGATCCCCAATGATGATTAGATTATCCAACGCAGGACAAGAATACGGAGTCAGAGTCAAGAAGTGTCAGAGGCACGGGCTCATGCTTGCAAAAATTCCAAAACCTTTAGCTCATCCACTCTAGTCTGTAGGACCAAAAACCACAGAGTCTATTTAAGTTTAAAAGCTTTATTAAAAGTAAACACATTTATTAAAATCAAGTTTGTCATAAAACTAAACATTTAACTGAAAATGGAAAAGTGCTTAGTGCTGAAGATTTCTTGTGGTCAAGCCGAGCTCTCACCTGGTTTGAACTTGATCCTTCTCGTGTTCTTAGAAGTCAAGCTTCTGTCTGTTAGGAGAAAAAGTGGTCCGTGTTAAAAATAAAAAGCAAGAATTCATCAGTTGTGCCAAAAACTGCAGCAAGACAACAGCCTTCCCTGGAAAAAGGGACATTTTTACTTTAGAGTAGACAGTCACATATTATTACATTGTATTCAGTTTTTTTCACATTTCTTTATTCCTCCTAGACCAAATATTATATAGTAGTGAGTGGTGTATTCTAACATTCTTCAATGTACTTTGTAGGTGGAACATCTGGAGGCGGGGCCAGCGCGGAGGTGGTGGTATTGGACGAGGGGAACAACTCTGGGGAGGAGGCGGTGCAAGTGCCGGACATGCCTGTGAGGGTTAACACGGTGGTGGCGGGCAGAGGTAAGCTATATATTCCTTACTTATTGAAATTGAAGACTGCAGAGTGTGCTTTCTGCACGGGTTTATTATAAATCAACCACGTAGTACCCTCCTCTAAATGTACTTCAACTTAGCTGTGAAGTTTTTGGCGAGAAGAATCCCAATCAGATCTGAGATGAACTAGATGGATGGGATGAACGAAAAGCGAAAGAAGGGTGTAAGTAAGTGTGGAAGGACGAGAAATGTAATGATGACTGGCAAAGAAGAATAATATGTGTTTGCTTGGTCCCCGAGGTGGCTGGGAAGGAAAAAATATGGTATGATGCCTGGCTGGGTGAATGATGAAGCAAGGATGGGTGTTAGGAGAACAGCCCGGGTGGGTGAAACAGAAACTGTATGTGTGCATATACTTTGAATGGATGGATGCCTGGATCATGGTACTATCTGACTCTTAGATAGCATATGTGTATCTAGAGAGAATAGACGGTCACTGGATGAACTAAGTGTTACTTTGAAGAGCATGTAACACCGCACCCGGACGTCCGTTCCAGTGTAGGAAAGGCAAGCAAAAGAAGTTGTAATTTTTTCCAAATACTACCATGAATAGTAGCAGTAGTTTGTATTGCAATTGCAAGCACAGCATATATCCGGTTATTACGGTGGACACTCCCTACCTCTCTTAATAACTTTATTTTAGTAGTAGTACGTCATTCATGTGTGGGTGTATCACTGTTCACTCAATAATAAGCAAAGCACCTAAAGTCATCCCATATGTCATCAAATACATCCCATGTGAAGTGATAGATAATCAGATTATTTAGATTCTTCATTTTCCTTTTCTAGTACTCATTTGCACTGTAGGGTGAAAGCTAAATTAATTAAGCAGTAGCCCTTTTAACAGAGTATTCTCAGTGCCACCCGTAATAGAAAAGTAAGAGCTTCACCACCTGCATGTACTGGACCGGTACAGTAACGCAAGTCTGTCTCACTCATCATGGTGTGCGTCTGTTTTTTTCGGTGCAAGTTCACTGCACTGGCATTATGCCGGCTTGCATAAGATAACGTACCAATTTTCCTAAACAAGAGAGAAGAAGAAGAATAAGACTGGTGTACTGTCATAGTCGACTGTAATGGAAGTCCATAGTGCTCGTAGAATTTGTTCCTTAAACTCCCACTAATGTTAGAGCAAGGATGAAGAAGTCGGAGGTTACATAGATACTGTCCTTAATAGTTATGTACTGTGCTTTCAATTTGCTACTTGTACTGTGACACAACTTTCTGCTCAATCATTGTGTGTTAATCTTAAGGAGCATTGGTTACAGACTATGTCTTTCTTTCTTCATATAGTTGCTCCTTCCAAATCAAACAGACCATCAAGGAGGGAGCTGGCTCGAATGGCCCGGCAACGGAGGCTGGATGCCACTGTCGCCGAATATCGGCGGCTGTTGGCCCTGGAGGAGGAGTACACGCAGTCTACCGGTACAACAACAACATCCACTGGAACAGCTGCATCCTCTTCCGTGCCCCCACGGGCTGCCAGCCAGCGCAGTGCTCCAGTGGTACGGAGCCGGGCTACCAAAGCCAACCGCCACCGCCGAGCAGCTGCCCCCCACAGGATTTGCAAGGCACGCCAGCGCCGCTTATGCCTCAGAGTGTCCTACCTGGAGCAGGAGGTCCTAACCTATAAGAACTTGGTGGAGGGCCTCCGCTTTGACCATGCCACCCTCCGCAAGGAGTATGATGCCCTGGCCTCTAAAGTCAACAGCACCCTGCCGTAGTGTCCCTTGCCCCTTATTTAGAGACTTTTGGGGGGTGGGAATTGGGAGTTGGATTGTTTTTGGGACTTTTGAAGGACAATCGTTGGGGTTAGGGAGGGTCTTGCGGGAGATTATTTTGTTACGGCTACACAAATATACTTTTTGAAACTTTATCTGACCATACCTGTTTTTTACTGCTTTTGAGTCTGGTGGGTGGGGGTTTAACAGTAAGTTTGTTTTCCTGAATAGTCCTAGGACTTTAGTAGTACTACCGTCAATCTCTCGTCTCTCCTAATACTCCATTATACTACCTCCAACCAAACGCTTATCTTACCTGTAATTTGTGTTTGAAAGTAGGGCTAGGCCCAGGGCTGGCTCCACGGGAAATGGCGATTAAGGTTGGCAATCCTGGGCGGATGAAATGTCCTCCTCATTGCGGTGGTACTAGTGGTGTGACACAGTGGCAGGCAGTTGCATGCCTATGGAAAAAAAGAAAATGAAACCTGGTTTGTCCTTTCTGTAGCATTACAACGGTACGATAGAGAATATAGCAGGTGACAGTACACTAGAACAGTGCGACAATGTAGTCTAACAAATGGTAAAGTATTGAAAGTATAACTTGTACTTGTGTTGGATTTCTTTGACATTGGCTACTACTACAAGAAATAGTACTGAAGCTGAGTAAGTCTAGAATATATCCTCGGTTTCCTTCACCAGCCTGTTGCTATGACCTTATCCTCCCCAGCAAGTGTGTGGAATTATTGAGGTCATTTAGTCACACATCAAGCAAAACCACACAGCCCGGGGGAAGAGGGTTAGGGTTTGTAAAATGGATGGGAATGGGGGTTTCTTTTTGGGTAGGTTTTGTTGAGAGAAGAAAAAAAAAGCACAGCATGGACAAAGAATAATTGAAGATAAAGAAATCTTTGGGTACAAAGCTAACCATAAATCTTTTAAGTGACATAAAGGAAGTGCATGCACTACTGCATGCATTGTTACTGAAAAGTAAGTAGTACTAGATTGCGACAGTACAGGGCTGCAGCGTTTTCACTTGCCTATCTCTGCACTCAGAGAAACACTTCTTACATTAAATTAGGTTTAAAAAATAGCCAAAGTAAAACCTATAGAATGGCTGTCGGGATCAATTTAGAAGCAGAGAGAGATCCAAGAAATGCAGTCACACTCATAGAAGAAAACAATGGATGCTGTATATGTATGTTGTTGTAGTTGTCCTGTTGAATTTGGTAAGTAAGTTTCATGCAGCAAACAATTCCTCTTATTAGCGGCACTCCTCCATTCCAGCTGACGCTTCGTCCATCAATGTTGGTGACCAGAAGACACCCTGTCCACTGCCTGCCTGGCGGATGCTGAATTGCGGCTCGCTAATGTGAAGTCTGACTCCATCCTTTTTTCCCCATTGCACAGACTGAAACCCGGCCTGTAATTATTGAACGAAAAACAGGAAGTGATATATTACAACACCACTGATAAATAAATATAAGGTATGTACGCTGTGTAGTGCAAAAAGTCACACTTTGATTTTCCTAATAGACAGTACAATATTTTTGAAAGTGCGTACTCTGTCTGAGTCACCTTTTGAAGGATAAATAAGTATGGGCAAATTAATTTAGCGGATCTTTCCCCTCAAGGTAGGTGTACTGTAAACTGTGTTTTAGAACAAAATTAGACCTTCCCAGCAGTGCTCCCACCCAGACCCTTACTAAAGCCAGTCACAAAAATGTAGAAGACCCCCAATCAGATCTCAAAAAACGAGGCCTAGCAGAAAACTGGTGACAAAACGTACTTTGAAAGTAAAAGTAGGCCCAAATACCCCCTTACCCACCGTGGATTGTATTCAAACCACTTGCAAGCAAGCAAAAGTATCCATAGCCAGCATCGCTCCAAGACTCGAAAACCCCCCCACCCAAACACATGCAATAGAAATACTGCTAACCCTAACGAGCCCTAAGTTAAGAATAGTGGCAAAGGATTTCTTTAAGTATGCCAAATCCCCCCTTTCCCACCATGGATTTTCTTAAAATGACTTGCAACCAAAATTACACATTCTCACGAGTGCTCTAAGTCCCCAGAACTCAGTTGCAAAAATCTAGAACACCCCGAAACACATGCAATCCTGCTGCTAGGGCTAACCCTAACGAACCCTAAGTTACAAAAAGTGCCAAAAGGCTTTTCCTTATGGATTTTGTTCAAACCACTTCTATCCGGTATTAGACCTTCCCAGGAATGCCCCAAGACCCGCCAACCCACCTGCAAAAAAGTACAACACCCCCAAACAGCCAAAAAGGAAAATCTCATACTTACAATATTTCTCGGCCTACGGTCCAAACGCGCTGTGCAGCTAGGTCATAACTCCCGTTTTCCACCACGGATTTCCTGAAAAGCAATTGCAATCAAGATTAGACTGTCCCAGCAGTGCTCCCAGACCCCAAAACTCACCCACAAACACCCGGAACCCCCCCCAAAGAGCACCTCAAAGGCAAGCAACACAGCAAAAACACAAAAAAATGTCCGCCTCCGATTTGGTCCAAACCACTTTTATCCGGTATTAGAGCTTCCCAGCAATGGCCCCGGAGCCGTCAACCCAGGAGAAAACTAGTAGAAGACCCCCAAACAGCCAAAAAGCAAAAGTACAAAAAAGGGGACTTAGTCATTTTCTTGCCAATTTCCAAAATCACTCCGCGCGCGCTCTGCAGCTAGGCCCTAACTCCCCTCTGCCACCATGGATTTGCTTCAACCTCTTGCAAACTAAAGTATCCATAGCCAGCAGTGCTCCCAGACCCCGAAACCCACCCACAAACACCAGGAAGCCCCCCAAACAGGCCCCCGAAAACGTTACATTGAGCAAAATGTCAGAAATAGCAAAAAAAAAATTCTGCATGGATTTTGTCCAAACCACTTCTATCCGGTATTAGACCTTCCCAGGAATGCCCCAAGACCCGCCAACCCAGCCGCAAAAAAGCCCAACACCCCCAAACAGCCAAAAAGGAAAATCGCATACTTACAATATTTCTCGGACTTCGGTCCAAACGCGCTGTGCAGCTAGGTCATATCTCCCGTTTTCCACCACGGATTTCCTGAAAAGCAAATGCAATCAAGATTAGACTGTCCCAGCAGCGCTCCCAGACCCCAAAACTCTCCCACAAACACCCGAAACCCCCCCCCAAAGAGCACCTGAAAGGCAAGCAAGTCAGCAAAAACGCAAAAAAAATTCCGCCTCCGATTTGGTCCAAACCACTTTTATCCAGTATTAGAGCTTCCCAGCAATGGCCCCAGAGCCGTCAACTCACCCGCAAAGAAGTGGAACACCCCCAGAAGTGCTGAGTCTTTCTTCATTGGGCGTAATCCAGCCCTCTGCTTTGAGGGAAATAGGAGTCTGGAGGAGGAGGATAGAGGAGCATGTTCTTCTGAACTTGTGAACCTGAGGAATGCAGACTGCGGCACCTTCAAATCAATAAGCAAACAAGTGAAGACAGTTCTGCTGATGGGCTTGTTTTTGTGATTAGGTGATTAAAGTTTGAATTATATTAACTGTGCACAACAAAGAAAGACAGACACACAGGAATAAAAGTGAATAAGGACGAAAAAGAAGGTTATTGATTCATTGTCTCATTTTCAGTGCTCGGTGTCAGTGAATAAGAATAAGGCCTCGTAATCATACTCTGCGAATTCAGGCAGGGTGAGCTCAGTGTTACCTAACAGAGAAGAAATTCCCTCATCTACGTTGCTGTCCACCTCGTCTTCATCCGGCGTGCTTTCTCGTACTTTGTAATCTGGTGGTATGAGGTGCTGATTCATCTTGATCATTGTTAACCTCTCTACATTTTTGGGCGAGAGGCGGCTCCCTTTGGGAGTTACAATGCCACCAGCAGCACTGAAAACACGTTCAGAAGACACGCTTGCGAGTGGGCAAGACAAGTAGTTTAAAGCCAGGTTGGAGAGCTGTGGCCACAATTCTTTTTTCCCATGCCAATACGCCAATGGGTCAGCATTAACATAGACCTCTGTTGAGTCATTCAGATAGTCCTGCACCATCGACTCAAGGTCCTCCAAGGTTCCTCCACTTTGCTTAGCTTTTGCTGTGACCTTTTGAGAACCAAACCCAAGCCGAGTTAGCCAATCCTCTTCAGCATCCAATGTTACTGTTGTGTCTGGTGCAGATGATCCGGTTGCCGGTGTCTTTAACGGCTGAGAGGTCACTTGTGCCACAACCACAGGTGCAGAAGTGGATTGTTTTGATTGGGGATGGCCTGCTGATGCTGATGTACTGCCTTTTCCTTCAATGAGCTGCCGTTCTCTTTCAAACCTCTTGGCTGACAAGGCTAGCCAACGTTTGTACTTTGTAACAGCTTCCTCAGCAAAAGGAAAGAATGCTCGGCCTGCCAGCGCCATTTTGTAGCGTGGATCCAGAAAAGTAGCACAAATGTAATGCTGTTCTGAGTGGATCATTTTAAGACGTTCATCACCTTGTAGGCGCTCTAATAATTTCTCCGCCAAAACACAAGGGTCTTGGTTTTTTTCATCTTTTTGAAACACAGAAGACACCGCCTTCAGTTGGTGCTCCAGAATGTACAACAATGGGATAGCTTTTCCCAAATTACAGTCTTCCTTGCTGACTGAACGCGTGAAGACCTCAAAAGGATGAAGCATGTCTGTCAGGGTTTTAACTAGGTCCCATTGCGCCGCATCCATCCTCAGGTCCTTCTGAGCTGTACCCTGTTTTAAGAAATAGCGATCGAGTACCGTATACTGCTCATACAGACGCTCAATCATGTAGAAGGTTGAGTTCCAACGTGTTGGCACCTCTTGGATGAGTGCTTTCACTGCCATTTGACGTTCATGTAGCAGGCTCCTCAGATGCTTCCGGGCCTTAAAAGAATGGCTGAAATGGTTGAACATTTTTCGGCAGGTGGCCACTACCTCGCACGCTGGACTGTCTTTATCACTCAAGAATTTTTTAACAACCAGGTTTATACAGTGCACCAAACACGGCACTCTGAAATAGTCACCCAGCTCCATGGCCTTAACTACATTGGCGCCATTATCCGTGGAAACATAACCAATCTGGCGTTTTTTTGGGGACAGCCAGTGAAAGACCTTTGTGTTAAACTCATCCAAAATGTTTTGTGCTGTGTGACGTTTCTCCAAGCCAAATATGGCTAGTGTTGCATGTTTCCGAGCAGCTTTAAAAACTTGGTCCGGGTCAACACCTGCGTTTAGCTTTGCTTTAACCCCTGAAAAAGAGACCCAGTGTGCAGTGATGCACATGTAATCAGCCCCTGCGCCACTGGTCCACATGTCTGTTGTCAGATGTATAGTGTGAACAGCACTCTTCTGCAAAGCTGCCCCAATCACCTCCAGCACATCTTCATGTAGTGCTGGAACCGCAACTCTGGCAAAATAGAACCGGCTAGGAACCTTCCATTTAGGGCAGAGCGCTGCCACTAATTCTAGAAAACCAACCCCTTCTACAAAAGAAAAAGGGAGAAGGTCCAGAGCTAGCATTTTAGCCAGCTTAGTGTTATACAGACGCGTCAGTGGGTGGTTGCGTTCATATGGCGCTTCTGTAAACAACATGTTTCTAATGTTGCCCTGGACCAAGCATTCACGGGATGATGATGATTTCTTCGACCCAGTTACGCTCGCTGTTGAACTTTTTCGCATTGGTGTCTCAATCTCTCCCACACTCTTAGTGTGGCTCCCATGGGGTGTGCTGCTGACAGGGGTACTGGGTGTAGGTGAAGTGTTTGACACGTCTTCTTCCTCCTCGTCATCATCAGATGAAACATCAACGTTTTCTTGACTTGCAATTCGGGCTTCCTTGATCTCCTTTAGGTGCGCAAACCATTGGACAGCGTGCTGTCTCTTAAGATGACCTCTCTGGCCTCCGGTACCATAGTTGGTACCAAACTTACCACGACTAACTGCATGCTTACAAATGCTACAAATGGCGAGGTTTTCCTTTTTTGGGCAAACACTAAAGAAGTCCCAAACTGCGGACTTCAAATGTCTTTGGGGGCCGGATGAGGCGGCGATACTGGTGGTGGTGGTCCTGCTGCTAATGCCAGATGAAGTGGAGGATGTGGATTGCCGAACTTTAGTACGTTTTGCACTTTCACCACCACTAATTGAGGTCAAGGTGGATGGAGGTCCCTTCTGGCGAGGAAGGAATATGGAAGCGGTACGTGTTGGTGTACTAGTTAACTCCAATGATTGTGGTGTTTCTTCCATTGCCTCCTCGTCGACAACATCATCACGCTCAGCAGCTTCTCTGGCTAGGGTCAAAATGTCTGTTTGCTGCATGCCCGCTGGGGCTGCAGTGACCTTTATGATGACTGGGTCGTCGTCGTGACAGTCTTCATCAGCAGCAGTATCCGCCACTTCTTGTTGAGCCTCATCACACTCCATAAGTACGAGAGTTTCGGGGACCTTCTTTTACGCTTAGCTACCTTTGTCACATCATGGTGTGCCTCACTCTCAGACGGCAGTGGTGGTTCCCAATTTGGCTCCATATCATCAGGAGGATGGCGGCTTGAAGAAGATGTAGACACCATCCTTGATCTTTTCCTTGCTAGGGATGTGGAAGACAATGAATGATCAGGAGTGGCTTCCTCAAATGATACCTCGGCTTGAATGTCGATTTCCTGATGTGCCCCTACTTCGGTAGGAACAACTATTGTGGGCACTTGTGACCCTCTATGCAACTCTGCATGCGCATCTCCTTGCGCTGCCTCTCCTTTCACATGTACTTGGGCTTATACATGCACATGCGGTTGTTGTTGCGGCTCTGGTTGTTCAACACTCGTCAGATGAGTTACAACAACCTGTGTTGATTGAGGGACATTGCTGCTACTTTCTTGCGATGAGCCAACATCACTGGTCGATGGTGATTGAACAACTAGACTAAGTGCCTCTGCAGCACTCAAGGGCTTGGACTTAAGTTGGTGTGGTGGTGGTGGCACTGAGCCCAATGGAGCGGGGTGCTGCTCCCAGCTTACCCCCCGGGCAGATCACGCTGCTGCTGCAGGCGTACTTTTTTTTTACTCCCAAAAAATGTGGCGGGCGGCACACCAGTCTCCTTTGTAACTTGCTTCTTCTGCTCCTTACTGGCAACATTCTTGCTAGAGGAGCTACAGGGAACTTTTTTTTTTTCAGAGCAGGTCAGAACAACAGGCTGCAGTTGCACGAGTTGCAGAGTTGTCTGTGGCCAGACGTGACGTCGCGTGACATTATGCTGCACACACACACCGCTGCAGGACTTCTTCCTGGCACTGGTGGCTCTCTTGAGTCTTGTGCACCTAAAAGCAATGGAAGACAGAGGAACATCAGAACAGTTATACAACCCAAAAAAATCGAAACACACAGAAAAATCAGCACAATCCCATGCATCCAGGCCCTCCATGATGTTTAAATTCAAGACACCCCACAGAAAGACTAGGCCCATGCACCACTCACTACCCCTGGTGAAAAGGCCACAACAACAGCCCAAAAAAACGAAAATGACAGAAAAATCAGCACAATCCCAAGCCCTCCATGATGTTTAAATTCAAGACACCCCACAGAAAGACTAGACCCATGCACCACACTCACTACCCCTGGGCAGAAAGGTTGAAAGCTAGGCAAAATGTTTGCAGACCTAAGAACACTAGCCTGCATTCAAAATGGCCCCCTGCCTCCCAGCACATGGCCAGGGCCTGCCTGTAGCAGCACTCAAAATGGCCCCCACCCACATGGCCTGTCCCCATGAACACCCCAAAAAATCGAAAAACACAGAAAAATTTGCACAATTCCATGCCATCCATGCCCTCCATGATGTTTAAATTCAAGACACCCCACAGAAAGACTAGGCCCATGCACCACTCACTACCCCTGGTGAAAAGGCCACAACAACAGCCTAAAAAAACGAAATCACTGAAAAATCAGCACAATCCCAAGCCATCCAGGCCCTCCATGATGTTTAAATTCAAAACACCCCACAGAAAGACTAGGCCCATGCAACACTTACTACCCCTGGGCATGAAGGTTGAAAGCTAGGCAAAATGGTTGCAGACCTAAGAACACTGCCTGCATTCAAAATGGCCCCCTGCCTCCCAGCACATGGCCAGGGCCTGCCTGTAGCAGCACTCAAAATGGCCCCCACCCACATGGCCTGTCCCCATGAACACCCCAAAAAATCAAAAAACACAGGAAAAATCTGCACAATCCCATGCCATCCATGCCCTACATAATGTTTAAATTCAAGACACCCCAGGGAAAGACTAGGTCCATGCACCACTCACTACCCCTGGTGAAAAGGCCACAACAACAGCCCAAAAAAACGAAAATCGCAGAAAAATCAGCACAATCCCAAGCCATCCAGGCCCTCCATGATGTTTAAATTCAAGACACCCCACAGAAAGATTAGGCCCATGCAATACTCACTACCCCTGGGCTTAAAGGTTGAAAGCTAGGCACAATGGTTGCAGACCTAAGAACACTGCCTGCATTCAAAATGGCCCCCTGGCTCCCAGCACATGGCCAGGGCCTGCCTGTAGCAGCACTCAAAATGGACCCCACCCACATGGCCTGTCCCCATGAACACCCCAAAAAATCGAAAAACACAGAAAAATCAGCACAATCCCATGCCATCCATGCCCTCAATAATGTTTAAATTCAAGACACCCCAGAGAAAGACTAGGTCCATGCACCACTCACTACCCCTGGTGAAAAGGCCACAACAACAGCCCAAAAAAACGAAAATCACAGAAAAATCAGCACAATCCCAAGCCATCCAGGCCCTCCATGATGTTTAAATTCAAGACACCCCACAGAAAGACTAGGCCCATGCAACACTCACTACCCCTGGGCATAAAGGTTGAAAGCTAGGCAAAATGGTTGCAGACCTAAGAACACTGCCTGCATTCAAAATGGCCCCCTGCCTCCCAGCATATGGCCAGGGCCTGCCTGTAGCAGCACTCAAAATGGCCCCCACCCACATGACCTGTCCCCATGAACACCGCAAAAAATTGAAAAACACAGAAAAATCAGCACAATCCCGTGCCATCCATGCCCTCCATGATGTTTAAATTCAAGATACCCCACAGAAAGACTAGGCCCATGCACCACTCACTACCCCTGGTGAAAAGGCCACAACAACAGCCCAAAAAATATGAAAATCACAGAAAAATCAGCACAATCCCAAGCCATCCAGGCCCTCCATGATGTTTAAATTCAAGACACCCCACAGAAAGACTAGGCCCATGCAACACTCACTACCCCTGGGCATAGAGGTTGAAAGCTAGGCAAAATGGTTGCAGACCTGAGAACACTGCCTGCATTCAAAATGGCCCCCTGCCTCCCAGCACATGGTCAGGGCCTGCCTGTAGCAGCACTCAAAATGGCCCCCACCCACATGGCCTGTCCCCATTAACACCCAAAAAAATCGAAAAACACAGAAAAATCAGCACAATCCCATGCCATCCATGCCCTCCATGATGTTTAAATTCAAGACACCCCACACAAAGACTAGGCCCATGCAACACTCACTCCCCCTGGTGAAAAGGCCACAACAACAGTCCAAAAAAACGAAAATCACAGAAAAATCAGCACAATCCCAAGCCATCCAGGCCCTCCATGATGTTTAAATTCAAGACATCCCACAGAAAGACTAGGCCCATGCAACACTCACTACCCCTGGGCATAAAGGTTGAAAGCTAAGCAAAATGGATGCAGACCAAAGAACACTGCCTGCATTCAAAATGGCCCCCAGCCTCCCAGCACATGGCCAGGGCCTGCCTGTAGCAGCACTCAAAATGGCCGCCACCCACATGACCTGTCCCCATGAACACCCCAAAAAATCAAAGAACACAGAAAAATCAGCACAATCCCATGCCATCCATGCCCTCCATGATGTTTAAATTCAAGACACCCCACAGAAAGACTAGGCCCTTGCACCACTCACTACCCCTGGTGAAAAGGCCACAACAACAGCCCAAAAAAAACAAAAATCACAGAAAAATCAGCACAATCCCAAGCCATCCAGGCCCTCCATGATGTTTAAATTCAAGACACCCCACAGAAAGACTAGGCCCATGCAACACTCACTACCCCTGGGCATAAAGGTTAAAAGCTAGGCAAAATGGTTGCAGACCTAAGAACACTGCCTGCATTCAAAATGGCTCCCTGTCTCCCAGCACATGGCCAGGGCCTGCCTGTAGCAGCACTCAAAATGGCCCCCACCCACATGGCCTGTCCCCATGAACACCCCAAAAAATCGAAAAACACAGAAAAATCTGCACAATCCCATGCCATCCATGCCCTCCATGATGTTTAAATTCAAGACACCCCACAGAAAGACTAGACCCATGCAACACTCACTCCCCCTGGTGAAAAGGCGACAACAACAGCCCAAAAAAACGAAAATCACAGAAAAATCAGCACAATCCCAAGCCATCCAGGCCCTCCATGATGTTTAAATTCAAGACACCCCACAGAAAGACTAGGCCCATGCAACACTCACTACCCCTGGGCATAAAGGTTGAAAGCTAGGCAAAATGGTTGCAGACCTAAGAACAGTGCCTGCATTCAAAATGGCCCCCTGCCTCCCAGCATATGGCCAGGGCCTGCCTGTAGCAGCACTCGAAATGGCCCCCACCCACATGACCTGTCCCCATGAACACCGCAAAAAATCGAAAAACACAGAAAAATCAGCACAATCCCATGCCATCCATGCCCTCCATGATGTTTAAATTCAAGATACCCCACAGAAAGACTAGGCCCATGCACCACTCACTACCCCTGGTGAAAAGGCCACAACAACAGCCTAAAAAATATGAAAATCACAGAAAAATCAGCACAATCCCAAGCCATCCAGGCCCTCCATGATGTTTAAATTCAAGACAACCCACAGAAAGACTAGGCCCATGCAACACTCACTACCCCTGGGCATAGAGGTTGAAAGCTAGGCAAAATGGTTGCAGACCTAAGAACACTGCCTGCATTCAAAATGGCACCCTGCCTCCCAGCACATGGCCAGGGCCTGCCTGTAGCAGCACTCAAAATGGCCCCCACCCACATGGCCTGTCCCCATTAACACCCAAAAAAATCGAAAAACACAGAAAAATCAGCACAATCCCATGCCATCCATGCCCTCCATGATGTTTAAATTCAAGACACCCCACAGAAAGACTAGGCCCATGCAACACTCACTACCCCTGGTGAAAAGGCCACAACAACAGCCCAAAAAAACATAAATCACAGAAAAATCAGTACAATCCCAAGCCATCCAGGCCCTCCATGATGTTTAAATTCAAGACACCCCACAGAAAGACTAGGCCCATGCAATACTCTCTACCCCTCGGCATAAAGGTTGAAAGCTAGGCAAAATGGTTGCAGACCTAAGAACACTGCCTGCATTCAAAATGGCCCCCTGCCTCCCAGCACATGGCCAGGGCCTGCCTGTAGCAGCACTCAAAATGGCCCCCACCCACATGGCCTGTCCCCATGAACACCCCAAAAAATCGAAAAACACAGAAAAATCAGCACAATCCCATGCCATCCATGCCCTCCATGATGTTCAAATTCAAGACACCCCACACAAAGACTAGGCCCATGCAACACTCACTCCCCCTGGTGAAAAGGCCACAACAACAGTCCAAAAAAACGAAAATCACAGAAAAATCAGCACAATCCCAAGCCATCCAGGCCCTCCATGATGTTTAAATTCAAGACACCCCACAGAAAGACTAGGCCCATGCAACACTCACTACCCCTGGGCATAAAGGTTGAAAGCTAGGCACAATGGATGCAGACCAAAGAACACTGCCTGCATTCAAAATGGCCCCCTGCCTCCCAGCACATGGCCAGGGCCTGCCTGTAGCAGCACTCAAAATGGCCGCCCCCCACATGACCTGTCCCCATGAACACCCCAAAAAATCAAAGAACACAGAATAATCAGCACAATCCCATGCCATCCATGCCCTCCATGATGTTTAAATTCAAGACACCCCACAGAAAGACTAGGCCCATGCACCACTCACTACCCCTGGTGAAAAGGCCACAACAACAGCCCAAAAAAACCAAAAATCACAGAAAAATCAGCACAATCCCAAGCCATCCAGGCCCTCCATGATGTTTAAATTCAAGACACCCCACAGAAAGACTAGGCCCATGCAACACTCACTACCCCTGGGCATAAAGGTTAAAAGCTAGGCAAAATGGTTGCAGACCTAAGAACACTGCCTGCATTCAAAATGGCTCCCTGCCTCCCAGCACATGGCCAGGGCCTGCCTGTAGCAGCACTCAAAATGGCCCCCACCCACATGGCCTGTCCCCATGAACACCCCAAAAAATCGAAAAACACAGAAAAATCTGCACAATCCCATGCCACCCATGCCCTCCATGATGTTTAAATTCAAGACACCCCACAGAAAGACTAGACCCATGCAACACTCACTCCCCCTGGTGAAAAGGCCACAACAACAGCCCAAAAAACGGAAATCACAGGAAAAATCAGCACAATCCCAAGCCATCCAGGCCCTCCATGATGTTTAAATTCAAGACACCCCACAGAAAGACTAGGCCCATGCAACACTCACTACCCCTGGGCATAAAGGTTAAAAGCTAGGCAAAATGGTTGCAGACCTAAGAACACTGCCTGCATTCAAAATGGCCCCCTGCCTCCCAGCACATGGCCAGGGCCTGCCTGTAGCAGCACTCAAAATGGCCCCCACCCACATGGCCTGTCCCCATGAACACCCCAAAAAATCGAAAAACACTGAAAAATCTGCACAATCCCATGCCATCCATGCCCTCCATGATGTTTAAATTCAAAACACCCAACAGAAAGACTAGGCCCATGCAACACTCACTACCCCTGGTGAAAAGGCCACAACAACAGCCCAAAAAAACGAAAATCACAGAAAAATCAGCACAACCCCAAGCCATCCAGGCCCTCCATGATGTTTAAATTCAAGACACCCCACAGAAAGACTAGGCCCATGCAACACTCACTACCCCTGGGCATAAAGGTTAAAAGCTAGGCAAAATGGTTGCAGACCTAAAAACACTGCCTGCATTCAAAATGCCTCCCTGCCTCCCAGCACATGGCCAGGGCCTGCCTGTAGCAGCACTCAAAATGGCCCCCACCCACATGGCCTGTCCCCATGATTACCCCAAAAAATCGAAAAACACAGAAAAATCTGCACAATCCCATGCCATCCATGCCCTCCATGATGTTTAAATTCAAGACACCCCACAGAAAGACTAGACCCATGCAACATTCACTCCCCCTGGTGAAAAGGCCACAACAACAGCCCAAAAAAACGAAAATCACAGAAAAATCTGCACAATCCCAAGCCATCCAGGCCCTCCATGATGTTTAAATTCAAGACACCCCACAGAAAGACTAGGCCCATGCAACACTCACTACCCCTGGGCATAAAGGTTAAAAGCTAGGCAAAATGGTTGCAGACCTAGGAACACTGCCTGCATTCAAAATGGCCCCCTGCCTCCCAGCACATGGCCAGGGCCTGCCTGTAGCAGCACTCAAAATGGCCCCCACCCACATGGCCTGTCCCCATGAACACCCCAAAAAATCGAAAAACACTGAAAAATCTGCACAATCCCATGCCATCCATGCCCTCCATGATGTTTAAATTCAAGACACCCAACAGAAAGACTAGGCCCATGCAACACTCACTACCCCTGGTGAAAAGGCCACAACAACAGCCCAAAAAAACGAAAATCACAGAAAAATCAGCACAACCCCAAGCCATCCAGGCCCTCCATGATGTTTAAATTCAAGACACCGCACAGAAAGACTAGGCTCATGCAACACTCACTACCCCTGGGCATAAAGGTTGAAAGCTAGGCAAAATGGTTGCAGACCTAAGAACAGTGCCTGCATTCAAAATGGCCCCCTGCCTCCCAGCATATGGCCAGGGCCTGCCTGTAGCAGCACTCAAAATGGCCCCCACCCACATGACCTATCCCCATGAACACCCCAAAAAATCGAAAAACACAGAAAAATCAGCACAATCCCATGCCATCCATGCCCTCCATGATGTTTAAATTCAAGATACCCCACAGAAAGACTAGGCCCATGCACCACTCACTACCCCTGGTGAAAAGGCCACAACAACAGCCCAAAAAAATGAAAATCACAGAAAAATCAGCACAATCCCAAGCCATCCAGGCCCTCCATGATGTTTAAATTCAAGACACCCCACAGAAAGACTAGGCCCATGCAACACTCACTACCCCTGGGCATAAAGGTTGAAAGCTAGGCAAAATGGTTGCAGACCTAAGAACACTGCCTGCATTCAAAATGGCCCCCTGCCTCCCAGCACATGGCCAGGGCCTGCCTGTAGCAGCACTCAAAATGGCCCCCACCCACATGGCCTGTCCCCATGAACACCCCAAAAAATCGAAAAACACTGAAAAATCTGCACAATCCCATGCCATCCATGCCCTCCATGATGTTTAAATTCAAGACACCCCACAGAAAGACTAGGCCCATGCAACACTCACTACCCCTGGTGAAAAGGCCACAACAACAGCCCAAAAAAACAAAAATCACTGAAAAATCAGCACAATCCCAAGCCATCCAGGCCCTTCATGATGTTTAAATTCAAGACACCCCACAGAAAGACTAGGCCCATGCAACACTCACTACCCCTGGGCATAAAGGTTGAAAGCTAGGCAAAATGGATGCAGACCAAAGAACACTGCCTGCATTCAAAATGGCCTCCTGCCGCCCAGCATATGGCCAGGGCCTGCCTGTAGCAGCACTTAAAATGCCCCCCACCCACATGGCCTGTCCCCATGAACACCCCAAAAAATCAAAAAACACAGAAAAATCAGCACAATCCCATGCCATCCATGCCCTCCATGATGTTTAAATTCAAGACACCCCACAGAAAGACTAGGCCCATGCACCACTCACTACCCCTGGTGAAAAGGCCACAACAACAGCCCAAAAAAAACAAAAATCACAGAAAAATCAGCACAATCCCAAGCCATCCCGGCCCTACATTACATTTAAATTCAAGACACCCCACAGAAAGACTACGCCCATGCAACACTCACTACCCCTGGGCACAAAGGTTAAAAGCTAGGCAAAATGGTTGCAGACCTAAGAACACTGCCTGCATTCAAAATGGCCCCCTGCCTCCTAGCACATGGCCAGGGCCTGCCTGTAGCAGCACTCAAAATGGCCCCCACCCACATGGCCTGTCCCCATGAACACCCCAAAAAATCGAAAAACACTGAAAAATCTGCACAATCCCATGCCATCCATGCCCTCCATGATGTTTAAATTCAAGACACCCAACAGAAAGACTAGGCCCATGCAACACTCACTACTCCTGCTGAAAAGGCCACAACAACAGCCCAAAAAAACGAAAATCACAGAAAAATCAGCACAATCCCAAGCCATCCAGGCCCTTCATGATGTTTAAACTCAAGACACCCCACAGAAAGACTAGGCCCATGCAACACTCACTACCCCTGGGCATAAAGGTTGAAAGCTAGGCAAAATGGTTGCAGACCTAAGAACACTGCCTGCATTCAAAATGGCCCCCGGCCTACCAGCACATGGCCTGGGCCTGCCTGTAGCAGCACTCAAAATGGCCCCCACCCACATGGCCTGTCCCCATGAACACCCTATAAAATCGAAAAACACAGAAAAATCAGCACAAACCCATGCCATACATGCCCTCCATGATGTTTAAATTCAAGACACCCCACAGAAAGACTAGGCCCATGCAACACTCACTAACCCTGGTAAAAAGGCCACAACAACAGCCCAAAAAACCGAAAATCACAGAAAAATCAGCACAATCCCAAGCCATCCAGGCACTTCCTGATGTTTAAATTCAAGACACCCCACAGAAAGACTAGGCCCATGCAACACTCACTACCCCTGGGCATAAAGGTTGAAAGCTAGGCAAAATGGTTGCAGACCTAAGAACACTGCCTGCATTCAAAATGGCCCCCTGCCCGCCAGCACATGGCCAGGGCCTGCCTGTAGCAGCACTCAAAATGGCCCCCACCCACATGGCCTGGCCCCATGAACACCCCAAAAAATCGAAAAACACAGAAAAATCAGCACAAACCCATGCCATCCATGCCCTCCATGATGTTTAAATTCAAGACACCCCACAGAAAGACTAGGCCCATGCAACACTCACTAACCCTGGTAAAAAGGCCACAACAACAGCCCAAAAAATCGAAAATCACAGAAAAATCAGCACAATCCCAAGCCATCCAGGCACTTCATGATGTTTAAATTCAAGACACCCCACAGAAAGACTAGGCCCATGCAACACTCACTACCCCTGGTGAAAAGGCCACAACAACAGTCCAAAAAAACGAAAATCACAGAAAAATCAGCACAATCCCAAGCCATCCAGGCCCTCCATGATGTTTAAATTCAACACACCCCACAGAAAGACTAGGCCCATGCAACACTCACTACCCCTGGGCATAAAGGTTGAAAGCTAGGCAAAATGGATGCAGACCAAAGAACACTGCCTGCATTCAAAATGGCCCCCTGCCTCCCAGCACATGGCCAGGGCCTGCCTGTAGCAGCACTCAAAATGGCCGCCACCCACATGACCTGTCCCCATGAACACCCCAAAAAATCAAAGAACACAGAAAAATCAGCACAATCCCATGCCATCCATGCCCTCCATGATGTTTAAATTCAAGACACCCCACAGAAAGACTAGGTCCATGCACCACTCACTACCCCTGGTGAAAAGGCCACAACAACAGCCCAAAAAAAACAAAAATCACAGAAAAATCAGCACAATCCCAAGCCATCCAGGCCCTCCATGATGTTTAAATTCAAGACACCCCACAGAAAGACTAGGCCCATGCAACACTCACTACCCCTGGGCATAAAGGTTAAAAGCTAGGCAAAATGGTTGCAGACCTAAGAACACTGCCTGCATTCAAAATGGCTCCCTGCCTCCCAGCACATGGCCAGGGCCTGCCTGTAGCAGCACTCAAAATGGCCCCCACCCACATGGCCTGTCCCCATGAACACCCCAAAAAATCGAAAAACACTGAAAAATCTGCACAATCCCATGCCATCCATGCCCTCCATGATGTTTAAATTCAAGATACCCCACAGAAAGACTAGTCCCATGCACCACTCACTACCCCTGGTGAAAAGGCCACAACAGCAGCCCCAAAAAAATGAAAATCACAGAAAAATCAGCACAATCCCAAGCCATCCAGGCCCCCCATGATGTTTAAATTCAAGACACCCCACAGAAAGACTAGGCCCATGCAACACTCACTACCCCTGGGCATAAAGGTTGAAAGCTAGGCAAAATGGTTGCAGACCTAAGAACACTGCCTGCATTCAAAATGGCCCCCTGCCTCCCAGCACATGGCCAGGGCCTGCCTGTAGCAGCACTCAAAATGGCCCCCACCCACATGGCCTGTCCCCATGAACACCCCAAAAAATCAAAAAACACTGAAAAATCTGCACAATCCCATGCCATCCATGCCCTCCATGATGTTTAAATTCAAGACACCCAATAGAAAGACTAGGCCCATGCAACACTCACTACCCCTGGTGAAAAGGCCACAACAACAGCCCAAAAAAATGAAAATCACAGAAAAATCAGCACATCCCCAAGCCATCCAGGCCCTCCATGATGTTTAAATTCAAGACACCCCACAGAAAGACTAGGCCCATGCAACACTCACTACCCCTGGGCATAAAGGTTAAAAGCTAGGCAAAATGGTTGCAGACCTAAGAACACTGCCTGCATTCAAAATGCCTCCCTGCCTCCCAGCACATGGCCAGGGCCTGCCTGTAGCAGCACTCAAAATGGCCCAAACCCACATGGCCTGTCCCCATGAACACCGCAAAAAATCGAAAAACACTGAAAAATCAGCACAATCCCATGCCATCCATGCCCTCCATGATGTTTAAATTCAAGATACCCCACAGAAAGACTAGGCCCATGCACCACTCACTACCCCTGGTGAAAAGGCCACAACAACAGCCCCAAAAAAATGAAAATCACAGAAAAATCAGCACAATCCCAAGCCATCCAGGCCCCCCATGATGTTTAAATTCAAGACACCCCACAGAAAGACTAGGCCCATGCAACACTCACTACCCCTGGGCATAAAGGTTGAAAGCTAGGCAAAATGGTTGCAGACCTAAGAACACTGCCTGCATTCAAAATGGCCCCCTGCCTCCCAGCACATGGCCAGGGCCTGCCTGTAGCAGCACTCAAAATGGCCCCCACCCACATGGCCTGTCCCCATGAACACCCCAAAAAATCAAAAAACACTGAAAAATCTGCACAATCCCATGCCATCCATGCCCTCCATGATGTTTAAATTCAAGACACCCAACAGAAAGACTAGGCCCATGCAACACTCACTACCCCTGGTGAAAAGGCCACAACAACAGCCCAAAAAAACGAAAATCACAGAAAAATCTGCACAATCCCAAGCCATCCAGGCCCTCCATGATGTTTAAATTCAAGACACCCCACAGAAAGACTAGGCCCATGCAACACTCACTACCCCTGGGCATAAAGGTTGAAAGCTAGGCAAAATGGTTGCAGAACTAAGAACACTGCCTGCATTCAAAATGGCCCCCTGCCTCCCAGCACATGGCCAGGGCCTGCCTGTAGCAGCACTCAAAATGGCCCCCACCCACATGGCCTGTCCCCATTAACACCCCAAAAAATCGAAAACCAGAGAAAAATCAGCACAATCCCATGCCATCCATGCCCTCCATGATGTTTAAATTCAAGACACCCCACAGAAAGACTAGGCCCATGCAACACTCACTACCTCTGGTGAAAAGGCCACAACAACAGCTCAAAAAAACAAAAATCACTGAAAAATCAGCACAATCCCAAGCCATCCAGGCCCTTCATGATGTTTAAATTCAAGACACCCCACAGAAAGACTAGGCCCATGCAACACTCACTACCCCTGGGCATAAAGGTTGAAAGCTAGGCAAAATGGTTGCAGACCTAAGAACACTGCCTGCATTCAAAATGGTTCCTGCCTCCCAGCACATGGCCAGGGCCTGCCTGTAGCAGCACTCAAAATGGCCCCCACCCACATGGCCTGTCCCCATGGACACCCCAAAAAATCGAAAAACACAGAAAAATCAGCACAACCCCATGCCATCCATGCCCTCCATGATGTTTAAATTCAAGACACCCCACAAAAAGACCAGGCCCATGCAACACTCACTACCCCTGGTGAAAAGGCCACAACAACAGCCCAAAAAAACGAAAATCTCAGAAAAATCAGCACAATCCCAAGCCATCCAGGCCCTCCATGATGTTTAAATTCAAGACACCCCACAGAAAGACTAGGCCCATGCAATACTCACTACCCCTGGGCATAAAGGTTGAAAGCTAGGCAAAATGGTTGCAGACCTAAGAACACTGCCTGCATTCAAAATGGCCCCCTGCCTCCCAGCACAGGGCCAGGGCCTGCCTGTTGCAGCACTCAAAATGGCCCCCACCCACATGGCCTGTCCCCATGAACACCCCCAAAAAATCGAAAAACACAGAAAAATCAGCACAATCCCATGCCATCCATGCCCTCCATGATGTTTAAATTCAAGACACCCCACAGAAAGACTAGGCCCATGCACCACTCACTACCCCTGGTGAAAAGGCCACAACAACAGCCCAAAAAAAACAAAAATCACAGAAAAATCAGCACAATCCCAAGCCATCCCGGCCCTCCATGATGTTTAAATTCAAGACACCCCACAGAAAGACTACGCCCATGCAACACTCACTACCCCTGGGCATAAAGGTTAAAAGCTAGGCAAAATGGTTGCAGACCTAAGAACACTGCCTGCATTCAAAATGGCCCCCTGCCTCCCAGCACATGGCCAGGGCCTGCCTGTAGCAGCACTCAAAATGGCCCCCACCCACATGGCCTGTCCCCATGAACACCCCAAAAAATCGAAAAACACTGAAAAATCTGCACAATCCCATGCCATCCTTGCCCTCCATGATGTTTAAATTCAAGACACCCAACAGAAAGACTAGGCCCATGCAACACTCACTACCCCTGGTGAAAAGGCCACAACAACAGCCCAAAAAAACGAAAATCACAGACAAATCAGCACAATCCCAAGCCATCCAGGCCCTTCATGATGTTTAAACTCAAGACACCCCACAGAAAGACTAGGCCCATGCAACACTCACTACCCCTGGGCATAAAGGTTGAAAGCTAGGCAAAATGGTTGCAGACCTAAGAACACTGCCTGCATTCAAAATGGCCCCCTGCCTACCAGCACATGGCCTGGGCCTGCCTGTAGCAGCACTAAAAATGGCCCCCACCCACATGGCCTGTCCCCATGAACACCCCAAAAAATCGAAAAACACAGAAAAATCAGCACAAACCCATGCCATACATGCCCTCCATGATGTTTAAATTCAAGACACCCCACAGAAAGACTACGCCCATGCAACACTCACTAACCCTGGTAAAAAGGCCACAACAACAGCCCAAAAAACTGAAAATCACAGAAAAATCAGCACAATCCCAAGCCATCCAGGCACTTCATGATGTTTAAATTCAAGACACCCCACAGAAAGACTAGGCCCATGCAACACTCACTACCCCTGGGCATAAAGGTTGAAAGCTAGGCAAAATGGTTGCAGACCTAATAACACTGCCTGCATTCAAAATGGCCCCCTGCCCGCCAGCACATGGCCAGGGCCTGCCTGTAGCAGCACTCAAAATGGCCCCCACCCACATGGCCTGTCCCCATGAACACCCCAAAAAATCGAAAAACACATAAAAATAAGCACAATCCCATGACATCCATGCCCTCCATGATGTATAAATTCAAGACACCCCACAGAAAGGCTAGGCTCATGCACCACTCACTACCCCTGGTGAAAAGGCCACAACAACAGACCAAAAAAACGAAACTCAAAGAAAAATCAGCACAATCCCAAGCCATCCAGGCCCTCCATGATGTTTAAATTCAAGACACTCCACAGAAAGACTCAGTCCACCCACCACTGAGTACCCCTGGGCAAAAGGCCCCAAAACAGCCCAAAAATCGAAAATTCCAAAATTGTAGTTGCAGCAACTGTAATGCCCCAAACAAACTTACTTGTGAAATTTCTAATCCAAAAGTGATCCAAAGAAAGTCAAAAAGGCCTCAAATCCAAATATCCAGCAGCATCCACAAAAAGTAATCCTTCCAGGTGAAGAATCCGAATGAAAGTGACCAGCATATGAAGAAAGCACTGGGAGGAGCCTGCTGGACAGGAACAGGTAGTTGGAGACTGTGGGGCACTTCCTTTCTCCTCCCCCCCTCAAAATGGGCCCCTTGCAAAAAAATGTGCTGGCAAATGTCAACCTGAGAAGTTATTCTGATAAAAATCATCATTTCCAGAAGGTTTATGCTGCTTGCTGGTGGATTTCTTGTGCAGAATTGCAAATTTTGTATTTTCGCGAGTGCGAGATTGTTGCTGCCCACCGCATCTACAAGTTCGCAATTGCGAACTCCCACGATACGTGATCACGGCGTACTCGCGTTGACAAACTCCCGCAGTGCAAGGTGGCAAGCCGCGATGATGTAATCGCGCTCGCCAAACTCCCGCGGGATCCCGCAGCAAGATCCAAAATGGCGCAGCACTCGCAAAATATCGAGAAAAACAACTCGGCAAACGCTGAATGACGGTAAGTGAACGCCGCGCGCCGCAAAATTGTATCACCAAGAAAAAAAAATCCGCTGCGTGCGAATTTGCGGATTTTCAGTAAATTTGCGAGCGTTCGCGGATTGCGAATTTACCGAAAATCCACAAAATCCGCGAGCGGAACGGATTTTCCGCCCATGCTTAGTTGGGTATAATATTCATATTGCCATACAAAATAGCTGTTTTCCAAGCAAAATTCTAAAAGCTGCATAATCAAGTATTTCAGTTCTTCAGGTTTGTCAGTTCTCAATAGGGCCCATTCCATGGCCTCCATTCCTTGCTTATGAGGAATCGACGTGTATAAGGATACTACGTCTATAGTACATAGTTTCCAATCCGTACATCCTTCAATTTTAATCATAGAGAGGCTTCTCAGAAAATCCGAAGTATCCTCCAAATATGTTGGCCAGTCGTGGATAAATGATTGCATATGAGCATCTATGAAAATTCCTATGTTTTCAAAGATTGAGGTACATCCACACACTATTGGTCTAATTGGTGGGTTATGTAGATGCTTATGTACTTTTGGTAAAAAGTATATCCTTGGTCTTCTTGGATAGATTTGTCTCAGATAGCGTTTCGTGTTATTATTGATCCAGTTTCATTCTTCTGCTTTTTCTAGGATCTTGTCTAGAGTTTGCGAGATTTCAACTGTTGGGTCTTTCTCCAATTTTACATAGGTATTCACATATTCTTTCTGTAAGAAGGCCCAAATTCCTTAATCTTCACCACAATCTTTTCTCTGACCAGATCCCCAATCTTTGGAATCCAGACAGGTCTTGCTGGGACAGGTGGTTTCTTTTCAGTGGCCGTTGGCTTTAGCTTTGTGTTACTTAGACTTCTTCTTGTTTCATTCAAGTCCTGTTAAACAGCCAAACGATCTTCGATATCAAAAGCTTTTTGTTCCACCACTGAAGTCTGACAATCGAGGTGTTCGATAATCATTCTTGTACAAAACAAAAGTTCATACGGATTGATTCCACCCAGAGAATTTATTGGCAGATTGTTAAGACTACGTTGGACACTTATTAGATGTTTGACCCACTGTAATGGCTGGATTTTCTGAGTAGGTGGGATCAGCCCCCAGGGGCCCCTCCAACCCAGCCAGAACGTACTCACCTTCCCTCCTCAGGACCACCTATCCAGGCACCTGGTACCTACCTGAGGATGGGGAACTCGCAATATACAAGCTCATATTATTAAAAACACCACTAAATCTATAGGGATACTAAGAATACTCACTGATTACTAGGGATATCCATACCCTACACCACACTTATTTACATCAGTTGGTCTCGCGGCCACCCTGACCCAGACTGTTCTACCCTAGGGCAGATATGACACACAATCCGGTGCGTCTACACACGGGCCTGCAGAACCCAATGCTCCCTTTTCCAAACTGTTCGCAATCCTGCGAAACTACACGTTAGTTCGACCTCCTAACGCTCTCACTTATTCAAGCCACAATCCGGTGGGTATCCACACTGGTAATCCTCCCCAGTGCTCTCATTAACGCCGCATATCAACGACGACCACATTCCTATGAACACCTATACATATATATATATATATTGGGAAGTCTCTTCACTAAGGGTCTGCTACTACAATAATATTATGGGATGGTGTACTAACTTAGTCCCTTGGTTGCAAGTCTCCTCTCTCCCTCACTATTACTTACCTGATCAGGGGTAGCATCTGTTCAAACAGTAATACTTACCAGGAGTGATTACCCTCACTGTATGGGGATAAAGATATACACACTATGTGACTGAGTTATTTCTTGATTTAAGCGCTCCTACCCCCCTTTTTGATCCATCAGTGGCTCAACAGCAACTGGCTTGAAGCCAGGATAACTTTATCATAAAAGAACTCATGCACACTAATTCACTAATTAATGGGGTCATTTATTATTAGTACAATATAAACCTTTACACAGAACTGACAAAGACTATAGGTAGAACACACCGCTTGAAAGAGAAGGATTAAACATAACAGGAACACTCCGCTGAAAGGGAAAAGATTAGACATAAAGTGTAAGTGTAACTAATTCAGACTACCTCACCTATTAGAAGGAAGATTTCTCTCTCTGCCTCTGGTGGGATTAGGGCTCTCTCTCTGCCTCTGGTGGGATTAGGGCTCTCTCTGTCTCTCCCTCCTTCACCACATCACCACGCCTCTGGTTCAGTTGCTCCAGCTGATAGCCTTCTTTGATGCTCTCTGCACTGCTTTCTCTCTCCTCATCTTCAGCAATCGTCTGCCTTCTTTCTCCATTCAAGAACTGCACTCTATTCTGCAGCTCCAGCAGACATCCTCTCTCTCTCTGCACGCTGTTCTGAGCTCCAAGCTGTTCTGAGCTCCCAGCAGTTCTGTGCTCCAAGCTGTTCTGAGCACCACGCTGAACTGCACACCACGCTGGACTGACCTCCAAACTGAACTGAACACCAAACTGAACTGAACTGAACACTCCTCCTCTCCTGTAGCTCACTAATATGGAAGCTTGTCCTTTCATGGAAAGCTACGGCCAGTAACCTGCCGCCCACCAAATTCTTGTACCTCCCCGTACCAAGGACACGTTCCCAGCTGGCCAATCTGAAGTTGTGTCTTCGGAGTGGAGAAAAATACATTCCTTCGATAAGGGCCAGCCTGAACCGGTTCTCTCCAAGCGAACAACAGCCTTAACTATAAACTTTGCCTTTGCCCTGAAAAGCCTCTCAGCTTCATCAAGATGGAGTCCCTCTAGCTCTAGGCCTGTAGGCCTGAAAGGGGTGAAATGCTCCTTAGCTCTGTCAGAATACCTACATAAACCATACCAATGTGTCTAATATGTCAAAGCCAATAGGCAATAGACAGGTTAAAGTCAAGAATAAAGGCATATTAAGCAGCTATCCTCTTCTAGGTCTGGAAAAAAGGGCTTAAAAGGGCCAACACAGGCTAAGAATACCTATACTAGATGCGAGCAAGACTAATGATCTATATCACTGCTAAATAAAGCCAAAAACTCTGCCATTACATTGCACCCCTAGATCCTTATCTTGCGAGCATCAGTAAACAACAACAACCATCTGAACAAACATCAACATAATCTATCCAACATAGGCTAAAAATACCTATCCTAGATGTGAGCAAGATTAAGATCTATATCACTGCTAAATAGAGCCCAAAAAACTCTGCCATCCACCCTTAGATCCTTATCTTGCGAACATCTTATAAACAATAACATCTAGATAAACAAACATCAACACAATCTATCAACAAATCAAAACCTAAAAAAAAACTCCCTAAAAACAATGACAACTCAAGGAAATTCCACCTGAAACTCAATTGTAAGGAATAGAAACCTAAAAACAAATCAAAGCACCCTCAACTTGAATGCTGAAACATATCTGAGATTGGATCTAATAACAACAGAAACTAACCAAAGCATCCTCAAACTAAATGTGCCTCAACTTCTAATGATAACTGGTGAAATCTAGTGATATAGGGACTTATGTGTTGAATGAAAACAGCAAGGGGCCTAAATGGGGCCTACTTCGGACAATTTAAGGCTAAATGAGGCCTACCTACTATTGTCAACTTAAGAACTAAATGTGTTTCAACTCCTAATGAGAAAACAACAAAGGGCCTAAATGAGCCCTACCTACTATAAGCAACTTAAGCTAATGATGACTCATGAAACTATTGGTGTAGGGGCTTGTTTGTGGGATGAAAATAACAATAGGCCTAAATGAGGCCTACCTGCTGACATTTGTCAATTTAAAGTGAAATCAGAGAAGTACTGTTTCAAGGTCTGGGCAAACATTAATACATAATCATACTAAAAGACACACCACCCAGAACAATCCAAATTTTAAGGTAAGCACCCTTTGATCAATCAAGGTGAAAATGTAAGAACAGTAAAACAAAAAAAAACAACCCCATTTCTACAAGATAGCTGGTGTAACATCAAGCTTTTAAATCACACTGTGGAACACATGTGTGAACCACCATTCAAAAAAAAAAGTCCTTCATTGGCAAAAACTGTTTTGAAGAAAACAGAAAAACTATAATAGGTGACATGTTTTTTGCTTTAAAAAGTGGGGCCTGCTTGTCCAAGGGATTATGCATCAAATCCTTTTATAATTCTGTCACAAATAAAACATGTTTGTGTTATTATTTTTTTTAAGTGGGGCCTGCTCGTAGTGATGTCAACAAAAAAATGCAGGCCAAGCAATTATATCCAAATTCTTCAGTGTAGGCCACCACCCTGCATCCTCGGTATCCGGACACTTCCTCCAATGCGGCCATCCATCACCCGGTCTGGTCAGGTCTGGTCTGGTTCCATCATCCAAAAATAATAAACTAAAATAAAAACATGAAAGTAAAAAGCTAAAACAAAAAAAGAAGTGGAAGGGGGAGGGACCCACGCACAACCACAACTTCAGCAATCCTAGGAACAAGAGAACAAGTATCATTATTCTTGTAAAATAAAATTTTCCATTTAAAAAGCACCCGGGTGCCTTTCATTATTGAAAAGAAAATATCCTAATTAATTAAAAACATTAAAAATTTAACTTTTAATAACATTAGCAGGGCCTAACATACCTTAATCCTTACTAAGCCAGCCCCTCCCTTCAGAGCAGGAGCCACGCTACAGTATGAAGCTACTTGAAACACTGCCATATGATGAGCCTCTCTAAACCAGCCCCTCCCTTAAATAAACAAGCCATCCGCGGAAGAAAATTGGATTGTAGCCAATCATAACGAACAGGGACGTGATCGAAACTTGCAGAATGAAGGAAAAACTCGTCTGCGCAAACCAGCTGGTCTGCCAAGGTCGACAAACAAATTCCTTTGCCTGTTCTCATGCCTGATTTGTGCTAACCAACGAAAGCTAGCATTTTAAAAAAAACAATTCTGTTACAGTGTACTGCCAATTAAAAAAGCTCCAGTTTTTAAAAAGACTTTTGTCCAACTAATTCAGCTAAAGGCAAGACACCTAAAATATGGGCACTTATTTAGAAAGGGGCAACTACCTTTTGCACACAAGATTATACATTCTGCATTTGGGAAAAAAACGAATTAACATGGCCCATTGTCAGCTGCTGAAAAGAGAAATAATTTGTAAAACAACATAAAATGCAGATACATTTCAACATTGTATTTAATTTAAGGTTTTGCTGACACATTTATAAAAGCATACATTTTAATTTACATTTGGGAAAATAATAATGTTACATTTTAACATTTTTTTTCTTTCAAAGGCACATGGTTGCCTTCCACTAATTAAAAGCACATGTTACCATGCACTGTCGGGCAAGATTGATTATTCTCAACCTATCATTATTGCAACCAGCACATTCCTGTCTAGATGGAAACCCCTCACAGAAATAATTAATGAAAACAGCTCCGTAGCGTGCACTCTAACGGGCCATCTTTTTAACATTTCACTCATTTAAAAAAAAAAAAAAACACAGCTCTCTCCGTAATCCGACTGGTTGATTTATAACCACATCAGTTCCAAGGCAAACCCACACAAATTCGTAGACGCATTTCAAAAAGAATGTGAAATGAACAGAACCCTTTGCAAAGCACAAGATGTTACCTTTCCGTCAAGAAACTGACAAAACACATAGGCAGACCAAGGAATCAAAAAAAAAAAAAAAGTCAAAATCAAACCATCAAATAATCCTTAAAATAATCCACTGACTTTTATAGTCAGGTCAGATAACCATGCATGTTGACAGCATGTAAAAAAAAAATAAAGACTGCCATCTCAACTCAAGATATTAACCCTTTGGCAGCTCAAGCAGAATCATTTCCCAATGTCCATTGATACATGGGAAAATCATGATCACATTTCTTCACGTTTACAGATGACACGTACACATATTTTCAAAAACGTTATCCCCAAGCACCCGATAGAGATCCAGCTCTCTCCTGCCAAACGTAATGATAACATGCCCTGTCCAAGCCATGACCACATGGCGCTATTCACAAGCCATATTTACAAGACAAGCTTTTCACAAACAATATATCCAAGGCGCAATGCACAAGGAACACAGCAGATCAACATGAGAACATGCACCTCACAAGCCACAATAATATGGCGCAATTCACAAGCCATATTTACAAGACAAGCTTTTCACAAACAATGTATCCAAGGCGCAATGCACAAGGAACACAATAGATCAACATGAGAACCTGCACCTCACATGCCACATTAATATGGCGCTATTCACAAGTCATATTTACAAGGAGCTATATTCAAAGAACTCCACAAATCATAGAACAATGAACACATTTCACATTGCACAGCATAAGCAGATGCAGCAAGCAATTTAATGGGCAATTTAAAAGCATTTTTTACACACATTTATACAATTGGACCATCACATAGATGTAACTGGCTTCCTCATGTAATGCCATCCTTCAACTCTGACAGTTTAAACACCAAGATGAAAACCATTCCTTCCACCCTGAATAAACCAAATGCCATGATGTAATGCAATCTCCTCACGCTGCAACTGTTCAAACCCATATGTCTAACAGGCCACATAAACTGCAACATTACGCCAGATGGAACCAGCGTTCAGGGCACTCCCTCAGAACACATGGGAAACAATCTAAGCACATGGCCAGGCACACAGGCTTCGTAAACTGTCCGACTACGCCAGATGTAATGTCTGGCGCTCAGGGCACTCCCACACAACACATGGGAAACAATCTAAGCACATGGCCAGGCACACAGGCTTCGTAAACTGTCCGACTACGCCAGATGTAATGTCTGGCGCTCAGGGCACTCCCTCACAACACATGGGAAACTATCCAAGCACATGGCCAGGTCACACAGGTTTCGTAAGCAGCCGACTACGCCAGATGTAATGTCTGGCGCTCAGGGCACTCCCTCACAACACATGGGTAACTATCCAAGCACATGGCCAGGTCACACAGGTTTCGTAAGCAGCCGACTACGCCAGATGTAATGGCTGGATTTTCTGAGTAGGTGGGATCAGCCCCCAGGGGCCCCTCCAACCCAGCCAGAACGTACTCACCTTCCCTCCTCAGGACCACCTATCCAGGCACCTGGTACCTACCTGAGGATGGGGAACTCGCAATATACAAGCTCATATTATTAAAAACACCACTAAATCTATAGGGATACTAAGAATACTCACTGATTACTAGGGATATCCATACCCTACACCACACTTATTTACATCAGTTGGTCTCGCGGCCACACTGACCCAGACCGTTCTACCCTAGGGCAGATATGACACACAATCCGGTGCGTCTACACACGGGCCTGCAGAACCCAATGCTCCCTTTTCCAAACTGTTCGCAATCCTGCGAAACTACACGTTAGTTCGACCTCCTAACGCTCTCACTTATTCAAGCCACAATCCGGTGGGTATCCACACTGGTAATCCTCCCCAGTGCTCTCATTAACGCCGCATATCAACGACGACCACATTCCTATGAACACCTATACATATATATATATATATATTGGGAAGTCTCTTCACTAAGGGTCTGCTACTACAATAATATTATGGGATGGTGTACTAACTTAGTCCCTTGGTTGCAAGTCTCCTCTCTCCCTCACTATTACTTACCTGATCAGGGGTAGCATCTGTTCAAACAGTAATACTTACCAGGAGTGATTACCCTCACTGTATGGGGATAAAGATATACACACTATGTGACTGAGTTATTTCTTGATTTAAGCGCTCCTACCCCCCTTTTTGATCCATCAGTGGCTCAACAGCAACTGGCTTGAAGCCAGGATAACTTTATCATAAAAGAACTCATGCACACTAATTCACTAATTAATGGGGTCATTTATTATTAGTACAATATAAACCTTTACACAGAACTGACAAAGACTATAGGTAGAACACACCGCTTGAAAGAGAAGGATTAAACATAACAGGAACACTCCGCTGAAAGGGAAAAGATTAGACATAAAGTGTAAGTGTAACTAATTCAGACAACCTCACCTATTAGAAGGAAGATTTCTCTCTCTGCCTCTGGTGGGATTAGGGCTCTCTCTCTGCCTCTGGTGGGATTAGGGCTCTCTCTGTCTCTCCCTCCTTCACCACATCACCACGCCTCTGGTTCAGTTGCTCCAGCTGACAGCCTTCTTTGATGCTCTCTGCACTGCTTTCTCTCTCCTCATCTTCAGCAATCTTCTGCCTTCTTTCTCCATTCAAGAACTGCACTCTATTCTGCAGCTCCAGCAGACATCCTCTCTCTCTCTGCACGCTGTTCTGAGCTCCAAGCTGTTCTGAGCTCCCAGCAGTTCTGTGCTCCAAGCTGTTCTGAGCACCACGCTGAACTGCACACCACGCTGGACTGACCTCCAAACTGAACTGAACACCAAACTGAACTGAACTGAACACTCCTCCTCTCCTGTAGCTCACTAATATGGAAGCTTGTCCTTTCATGGAAAGCTACGGCCAGTAACCTGCCGCCCACCAAATTCTTGTACCTCCCCGTACCAAGGACACGTTCCCAGCTGGCCAGCCTGAAGTTGTGTCTTCGGAGTGGAGAAAAATACATTCCTTCGATAAGGGCCAGCCTGAACCGGTTCTCTCCAAGCGAACAACAGCCTTAACTATAAACTTTGCCTTTGCCCTGAAAAGCCTCTCAGCTTCATCAAGATGGAGTCCCTCTAGCTCTAGGCCTGTAGGCCTGAAAGGGGTGAAATGCTCCTTAGCTCTGTCAGAATACCTACATAAACCATACCAATGTGTCTAATATGTCAAAGCCAATAGGCAATAGACAGGTTAAAGTCAAGAATAAAGGCATATTAAGCAGCTATCCTCTTCTAGGTCTGGAAAAAAGGGCTTAAAAGGGCCAACACAGGCTAAGAATACCTATACTAGATGCGAGCAAGACTAATGATCTATATCACTGCTAAATAAAGCCAAAAACTCTGCCATTACACCCACCCATCACCCGAACCTAATATCCTCGCTGTTATAGATTGCTTTATGTCACGGTTTTTTCTCTCCACTACCGCATTTCCCTCAGGATGGAATGGACTAGAGTACTGCAATGCAATGCCCAAGCTGGTCATGGCCTCCTTGTAAGCTCGAGAGCTAAACGCAGGGCCCTGGTCAGAATGTAGCATGCCAATTGCGTATGTGCCGATAAAGACTCACAAATCTTTTATAACAGCTTTGGCATCAGCCGAGCGCTGGGGCCACATCCAAATGAATCTCGTCTTAATATTTATGGGATCGCATTTGTCCGGTCGGACGCCTGCATGTAGATAGTCTAATGCTGTCTAATAAAGGTGTCTGGGCTGGTGTCATTGTGCTAGAGTCAGATATCTGGTCCGGTTCATAACTGCGATCTCTATTGCAGTCTTGACAATCCATTGCAAAGTTATAAACTTGCACGCTCATTCCCGGCCACCAGTATTGTGATTGCAATTCTATTAGAGATTTCAGGATCTCTTGGTGCCTCAGACCAAATCCCATGTGTGCTTCTTGAATGAAGAAGACTCTCCGGTTCGTGTTTGGAATTACTCTAGCCCCCACTCCAAGGAATTGAGCGAAAGGAACGGAGTTAGCATCAATTTTGTATGTATTTCCGAGTGGATTATTCAGAGGTAACGCCGCATAATTGCCTTCCATGGAGGCTTTTACTGCAAGCAGCGTTTCACCATCTATTTGTTTTTTAGAACGCTTTTTTGTAGCTATGGAAGCCGGTTGACCAGCTACCGCTGTGGCTTTATTAGCCAATGAATTCCCTGCAACGTGAACGCCATCACGTTGAAGACTCTGCGTATGTATCATGTGAGTCTTTTGTAGTTCTTTCTACAAAAGCACTACTTGTTCCCATTGTTTTTTATGTTTTATTGTACCACCTCTTTCATCTTTGTAACCATTTTCAATCCAGGTCTGCATGGAATTATTGTAAGATTCGACGCAGTAATGCGAATCGCACACTAATAGTGTGGGGAATTCGCAATCTGCATTTTGAAGCGCCATCTTCAAAGTTCGTAGTTCAGCTCGCTGAGCTGTACAGTTTCCGATTGATTCAGTTTTAGTGACCATTGGTTTGAATTTACCTAAGCGCCAGCGACCGTTAACAATCGCACACGCTGAATTGTTAACCTTTTTATCCACAACGTAGTACTGTGCAAATCTATCTGCGTATATAACACAGGTGTACTGTTCCAGAGGTAGAATTTCGATCGACAGAGGACATTCTTGTTCATATTCTAGATGCTCTAGCTTTTTCATTCTGGGATCAAATGTGTGTATCACTTCAGTTGTATCAAGAGAATTAACCCATTGTATCCATTTTGGATCTAATGCCATAGCATTTGGAATGCTCGGTCTTGTTACTGCTTCAAGGGCTGATACTGCTGTTAAAACAGATATCCTCTTCCCATGAGCTAGGGCTTTTTCTTTTGCTACAGCCGTTTGTACCGCAGTTAGAACATCAAAAAACTTAGGAACCTGTGTATAGTGCAGATATCCAATTCATGCACCACCGAAAAGAAATCAAATGATGCCACCACCATGACTTTTAAATCACATTCCTGTTCTATACACGGGTTCCTTAGGGCCAGATGCATCAAACTGAAAACCAGTTGCAAAGGGGCAGATTCTGAGAATCTGCCCCTTTGCGACCGGTATTTTTGCATTTGGGATGCATCATCCCAAATGCAAAAATCGCAAATATAGAATTTGCTAAATTGCGATTGTTTGCATTTAAGGAATCTCAAATTGAGATTCCTTAAATGCAATGCATGAAAGTTTCAAAAATAGCGAATTCGCTAATAGGGCACGCAAATTACCACGAAGTACAACTTCATGGTAATTTGCAAAAACTTTGAAAAATGCACTTTTGTGCATTTTTCAAAGTTTCATGTTGCGCACACACATGCCCTAAGGGCATGTGTGTGCGCAACATATGTGCACAGATCAAATTCAGGGGTGCAACAGGGTGTCCTTTGGACACCCCTGCACCCTTGAACTCACAATCTCAATTTAGGAATCGCTAATTGCGATTCGCAAATTGAGATTGTCTTCCCATTCATTCCTATGGGCCTCTAGGCCAATAGGAATGAATGGGGAGGTATTCATTAATTGCGACTCGCAATGTGCGAGTCGCAATTAAGGAATTCTAAGGAATCGCTATTTTGTAGTGATTTCATGATGCATTCAATTTTGCTATTCCTTATTAGCGATTCCTTATTTTTCGCTAATAAGGAATCGCAAAATGGATGCTTGATGCATCTGGCCCTTAGTTTTTTGATGTTCTTAATGCAGAAATTACCATTAGAGTTAGTAGGAGCATATATATTGAACAAAGTATTAGGTATATCATTAACTTTAAGGTAAACAATTAACCAACGCCCTTCGTCATCTGAGTCCTGAGAGAGAATGGATACTTTAAGTTTCTTATGGCAGAGAATCACAGTCCCATTTCTTTTGCTAGTACCTGGAGAGGAAAATACATTTCCCACCCATTGTCACCTGAGTTTGAGAACTTCTGAAGCAAGTAAATGGGATTCTTGTAAACACACAATATTTGATTTAAGATTTAATAAATGGGTAAGAACACTTTGCCGTTCAATAGGTATACCCATACCTTTAACATTCCAGGAAATAACACGTAATGTCATTAATCAACTGTATAGAAAGGATAAAAAATGTATACTATTACAGCAAAACAGGGATACAATAAAGAACTTGTAATATTTAGAAAAATGAAAAAGAAGACTCCAACAGAAAAGAAACGAGATATGAAATGGAAAATAATGAAGTAAAAAGAATAAAGAAGAGAAGGGAAGGGAAACAGGG